>NC_050594.1:1201118-1338618 GCF_013368585.1 Megalops cyprinoides | reverse complement strand
CAGGCAGACAGAACAGCTCTGCACTCAGCAATCTGCGCGCATCTTTCCCCCATTCAACCAGATCACTTTATGGAATGCCCAGATGGACAAGCCTGATATACCTGGGGATGATGGGAGAGCTAAAAAATTGATCTGATAAAACCAGGGATGTAGATATGGAGAAGTAGGTACCGTAGATTTAATAGAAGCATTGTTCAAATATAAATAATCCCACTAACAGAACTTTAAACTACTTCAGAAAAACAAATGATTGCATTTAGATATGTTTATGATAATGATTGATTAGATAATGACTGTATTAGATGTTGAATTCTTGTCACATTTGGAAAAACATCTCAAAGATAGCGTTACCATCTGTTCAGACATAAAATACATTTTGAAGTCCATCACACTGTAACAGGTTAATGGTCCCATTTGCTGGATTAAAATCATCAAAGCTCTGGGCATCTGTTACACCACATAAGATTAATCTCACAGCAGATAAGAGCAGAACAGCACAGGAAATCTTACAATCCCTGCATCTCACTGTTTCCTCTGGAAAATCATAACAAAGATTCTCATAACGGTAAACAAGTCCTTCGCTCCGCAAGCAAAGCAAAGATCTTGCAAGACCAACATGATTAAACATTGCATTGCATTATATGATCATATCTCCTTCCAAATCAGAATGAGTCAAGAAGATTAGAGTGAGAAACATTTGAGCATCTCTGTCCCAGCGACCCCAGCAGAGAGAAATCTCTCTGCGTGATAGTGAGGCCGAGGCGGCAGAGAGAAATCTCTCTGCGTGATAGTGAGGCTGAGGCAGCCTGATGCAACAGCAGCCAGAATGACAGCGTGGAGCCAGACAGGAAGTGACATGTCTCACCTCAGGGTCCTCTGGGAAGATGTTGTCCACGAGTCTTTTGTACCGAGGCCGTAACGCCCCGCAGCAACCACAGACTCCTGAAATAAAAGGAAAAAACGAGCAGGGGGTGAGTGATGTGAACACGGTCACACCGGGGTTGCACAGGACCACTCTGTAGGCTGTGGCCTGAACAAAGACGACCTCTCAGGAGAACCAGATGACCAGCCTGAGCAACTTTTCAAGCTGCATTCACTTGTTAATCTGTTTTTGTATTCTGCTTGTGAAACCCAGTCAGTGGTTTTGCCCATGGCTAATACCGATGATCACTGCTTCTTGTCCTTGTGATGCAAACAGTAGGCATAATTGCAGGGTTTGTGCTGTCCTTGACTGCTGTAACACAGGCTTGGTTAATTCCAGGATCTCTGTTTCAGGATCACACAGTGAGAGTGTGTATTTTAGGAAGGAGGGTGGGGGAGGCAACCAGCACCAGGACCTTGACAGCAGGTTATATAATCTCAGTAACACCTCTGAGGAGATAGGAGATTTTCCCAGAATCCCACCCTACATTGTGGAGCACAAACAGGAAGCAGGCATCTGGTGGGCCAATCTGGCATGTCACCCTCCAGATAGTGCCACAGCAGTCACCTGCCACTGGCTTCTTATTGTGACATCATAAGTGACATTGATTTTGGAATGACTCTTATCTCGGGATTCCGAGTGAAGTCATCGCTGGTAGAGCTGATCCAGCCTCCTCTGTTTAAAACCCGTGGCAGCTTATTGTTGAATGTACAGCCACATGAATGCAGGGCACAGGTCTGATCAAATACTGACAGGGTGGGCAGTTAGACTCCAGTTAAACCGCAGTCCAGGGTGTTTGAGATTTATACGACTGATTCATATAAGATCCAGAGTGCAAGGTGCATTCAGGCCAGCGCAGCTCTGAGAGCCAGAGCTCTCTGCAAGTGTAGTCAGACAGACAGCGAGTAGTTAAAAGGAATGAGGAGAATACTGAGAGCTGTCAGAAACAGGGGGGCAGCTGCTTACAGAATGTCTAGACACTGTTGGGGGGTTCCAGCAACACTTTCCAAAACAGCTCCAAGCTTTTCTCTCTCTCCCTCCCACTCCTTCACCCTGACAGAGAGAGGACTTTGTTCTGAAAGTCTCTCACAGAGAATAGCGGGGGTGGTGCAGATAAAAGACTCCAGAAAAAAGTAACGCGAGTGCAACTCAAGAGAAAACAAATGCCATTCCTACCTGAAAAAGAGCATTTATGGCTGGAACTCAATGCATGCTGTAGGTATAAAGACACGCATGTCTCTATGTCACACTGCACATCTTGAGTTTTTATGAAAAGTGTTAGTTTAGTTTATTCAGTAGGCAACAACACATTAGTTGCACCAGATTAAGTTATGAAGCTAATTTTCATCTGCAACCCCTGGGCAGGAAGCACATCAAAACATTAAAATACATCACAAGCAGGAGGTATAACATCGCCAGTTTATATATACAACATTCATAAACAAAACAAGGACGGATGAATATAAAAATTGTTGCACCAAACTCTTCTTCAAAGACACCAGCACCCTGTACTCCATCACAGTTCGTTTTCGTGTGGGGATCGAACTGCAGCATGAATTCCTCACTCAGGTGCACCTCAGCAGAGGAAGCCCCCCACCCCACTCCCCCCCACTCCCCTTAGAGAAGGGAAATCCTTCTCTGCATCCCCAGCTCCACCCCACTGCCCCACTCCAAGGCAGTTTGACTGGCTACAGATACAGTGGCATCTCTGTAACATCCCCCCTGCTGGTGAGGAGAGTGAATTACGTATGGACCTGCTGTAAGTCTGTTCGTAGTTATGGCAGGTTTGTTTTTTAGCATTCAGAAGCGTTGTGACTGTGACAATGGGACAGATCCCTCCTGGAAAGGGCTGAGTTCTGGGGAGGGAACAGATTTCAGCGAGAGGCCAATCACGGCACTCCCCTCAAGAGAGAGGAGGGCTGAGCTGGATGCTGATAGGCTACGCAGGCAGGCCTGCTGTGACCTCATAGCTGGAATAATAAGAGGCACATAAAAGATTCAGCACTGCATTTCTGACCTCACCAATCCCTGACAAAAAATGTTAATTCCTGGTATTTGTACAAAAAGCATGTACTGGATGGTAGTATTTCCATCCAGTTAAACATGTCTGCATACAACCTCACTAATTCCATGACACAAAGTCAACATGAGCAATCTAATCCAGTCCAGCTGCCACGTGGTAAAAATGATTCTGTTGAACAAAACAATTCTGTTCAACAGACCAATCCTGGATCTCAGAAATTACCTTTAGAGCTGGATCTCAGAGCTTTCCTTGTGGGGGACAACAAAGTGTTTTCTATCTGTCCACTAGCTCCCACCGAACACACAGCAGAGACACAACGTGAGTCTGCTGTTCACAGGATGCCACACAAATGAAATATCTGTAGCTGAAATACAAGCTGCTCCTTCCATAGCATGTGTACCTTTCTTTCTTGCTTTCTACAAGAGGTCCAACATTTCGCTCAGTCACAAACTACAAACACTGCCAGGTTCTCACTGGCCACATGGCAGGTGGTTTCACCTGGAATGGAATGCAAACCTTTATATTGTAAGTAGGTGAGTCAAAGCTTGGAATCTTAATTGTTTAGGTCCTAAATCTTAGGTCCAAAGGTCCAAAGGAATCCTGTTTACATTTTTTACAAATGTGTAAAACCATACATGCAGTTCTCAAAGCCATCCGAATTATTGTCAGTGGTCATGATAACGTTTTTAAAGGCCTGGAAACAGTCTGGTCTGGAGGTTGCAGCAGTGATGGGGCAGAGGCCTGTACCGTGGTGGACCCACCGCGGTGCGCACGGCCTTATCCCAGGGTTTAGGGGCTAATTGTGGGGCTGTCCAATGGGAGCTGAGCGTCTGGGAGCAGGAATGTGCTGACACAGTGGGTCTGTGAGACTGCACGGGGTCCAGCGAAGTCCTTCATTCAGACAGAGCCCTACAGATGCCATCCTCTCCCCACTGCAATATCAATCTCAGGACATGCTGTTATTGGGTTGCAGGTTCAAACCGTTGTTTTCATATAACTTGGAGTATAAAAATATGCAGGCTTTTCCTCAGAAAAAAAAAATACCAGCATGATTGTGCCACCAGCCTGCTGCCTGGGACGGCATGCCCAACCAGTGGAGAAAATATTCAGATTTACAATTTTATCATTCTGAAGTTTTGCCTAAAGCAGGGTTTGATGCTGTCCCAGCTGAAAGCCAGTGTGTGGGTGAGTGACTGGCCTCCTTCCTCTTTCATCTTAGTCTAACTCCTCTCTGAGTGTCTGCGCGCTGCCCAGACAGTTTACAGCAGAGCATAACTTTCACCATCCCTTCCAGGAATGCATTCATTACAACATCATGAGTACAAAATAACAGGTTACTATCATTCACACAGAACCAATGTCAGAACCAATCCTGAATATACAGGGAAGATTTTTACACTGGCACTTGTGTTTAACGCATTCACACATTTAGTGATCATTTGCAGTTGAATCAAAGGCAGCCAGATGAATCACTGGCATTAATTATGTGGAACTGAACAGAACAGTAATAGAGCCAAAAAACACAGAATAAAAGCAGGACTTGGTGATGTCTGCTTTATGAGAGGGTCTCAGAGCCAGGCCCCTCTCTCTGTCTGCTCAGACAGTGTGGTTCGAGTCTGAAGCTTTGGCTCTGGAGCTGCCAGTCTCCTTCCAGCCCTCGTCTCCAGCAGAAGCAGCTCTGATTGGCTAGGCAAGTGTGGGTGGAGGGGTCTGCTTTGACTGACAGATTCCCTTTCACCTTGGAGCATTCCGTAGATATCATTTCACCAGAGGAGGAATCACACTGACAGGAGGAAGTGGATCAGTTTTCAAACCCTCCCACACAGAGCTAAAATGGAGCCCAGTGAAGACAAAACGCTTTTCACCCTGTAATGATACAGATAAAGGGGTAGTGCACGGATAGTAGCTGTAGCACATTCACCCATGAATACAGGAGTGCCAGTCATCTACAGAGTAATAACACAGTACACAAAGCATAGTGCACAGTATCAAACTCCTCACTCACGTGGAGCTGTTTGTGTGAGTGGGAGGATGGAGCTGCAGAAACTCGCCGAACAATTTTTCAAACGTCTACTTAAACGAGCATCACCCCTTAGTAATCTGGAGCAAACTTAGTTTAGCAGGAGAGGAGGAGAAGGATCAGCATCAGTGGCCAGGGTGCTGAGGAATGCAAACATAGATTCTGAGAGATTCACCCGCCTCTCTGTCACCAGCCTGACTGACACCGTACAGGTGACTGACACCGTCTGAATGAAACACTCATGTAACGGTTAGCCCATTAGAACAGAGTCATTACCAGCACACACAAACACCCCACACACACCCAACCTGGCTGTCTCAACATCATCACAGCACATCACGCCAGCTCCACTGCAATCCCCGGAACCTGGACATCTGCAGGAATACATATCACCCTCACAGCAGCAGAGAGATGAATACTTCTGCAAGTCAAAGAACGCCTAACTTTAACAGTGATGCAGAACTGCATTAGAGATATATAGAGGAAATGAGGAGCTACAAACACACACACACACACACACACACACAGACGGACACACACACACACACACAGACAGACACACACACACACACACACACACAAACTCTTACCATTTGCATTCTTACCGTACATTAACGGGAACACCGATGAACACTCCCCTCGCTCTCTGCTTAGAGCCCTTCTGTCACAGCTACAGCCGCTCACACACACGCGCGCTCAGGCACACACACACACACACACACACACACAAGACACACCCACTCACTCACTCGCACACAACACATGTGACCAGACACCAATGACCTTGGATTTTCCCAACAGGGAAAGTATAGGGAGGAGTTCATTTGCTGGAGGACAATGCTTTTTTCCAGACACCACTGTCTGCTACACAGAGATACACACACGCTGCCAGACAGACAGACAGACAGACACACACACACACACACACACACACACACGCTGCCAGACAGACAGACAGACAGACAGACACACACACACACACACACACACGCAGCCACACACACACACACACGCTGCCAGACAGACAGACAGACAAACAGACACACACACACACACACACACACACACACGTACACTCACACACACACACACAAATGCTCTGAGCCACACAGATGCTCACACACACACACACACATTTAGATGTGTGCGGCCACTCTCCATTCATAAACAGCCAGAGAGAGAGATTGTACAGCATGCAAGCACTCCTTCATCAATAAGTGAGCGCAACTAGATCCAATCGGCGCAGCTGAACTTTAGTCGAGCCATTCTCCCTCCCAACCCCAACCTCCCTGACAGGAGACCTTTCTGATCTTCACATGCTGCCTTTGTTTAGTTTTGTTTTGTTTTATTTTATTTTCTTTTCAAAAATGTCCAACTTGTCTGTCCTGCAGTAAGAAACCTTGGATGTACTCCCCATGAACAACTGAATATAAATTCTTAATCTTCTCAATTTCTAAAATAAAATATCAGAATCAACATGTAATGAAACAGCTCAACAGACGTCTGAACTGCACAGACACTGCCACGCCCTCTGTCTGCGTGCAGCCCCACCCTGTGGCCCCGCCCTCCTGGTGCACTCGGCCGCACAGTGAGTGCCAGCGTTGGAGGTGCGGATTCTTACCCCCGCCAACGCGGTGATCCAGCAGGGCGCTGCAGTCCAGCACCAGCCTGCGGGGGCCCAGCAGGTTCGGCACGGGCATGTCGTCACGGCGACGCGGCGGGGCTGGAGGGCGCAGCGGCACACGCGCAGTGGCACACGTGCAGCGGGGGAACCAGCAGGAGCAGCGAACACGGGGTCTGCTGTCTGCACTGTGCTGTCCGGAGGCTGCGAGTGGGAGCGCTCACTAAAGCAACACACAGATTAGCCTCACACCCCTCTGCACCGATTAATAAACACTTCACTGACACAACTGATCTGTTTCTCCCTCCCTCTCTCTCTCTCTCTCTCTCTCTCTCTCTCTCTCTCTCTCTCTCTCTCTCTCACACACACACAGGCGCAAATCTGAACACACAGAGTTCAAACTCACAGCCGAACAGAACACACCCCAGCAGACGTCCCTCTCTCTCTCGCTCTCTCTCTCTCTCTCTCTCTCTCTCTCTCTCTCTCTCTCTCTCTGTCTCTCTCTCTCTCTCCCTCTCTCTCTATCTCTCTCTCTCTCTCTCTCTCTCTCTCCCTCTCTCCCTCTCTCCCTACTTTCTGGTACTGCAGGTTTATGCCTGTCCAGCCAGCTGCTTGTTGACAGTCACAATTTGGTCTAAATTGCTGGTTTCCACCAAGCAGGGGAGACTCAGAAAGCACTGCAGTCATAACATGTTTAAACAAGACAGTCTTGGTTTGAAATAGTTCAGTGGTCCTGTAGAGATAAGACAGCAATGTACTATGTGACAGTAATAATATGAAAATATTTTACAATAATGTGAAGGGGAAACATTAATGCAACATCATTATAATGCTCTGCCTACCTTCTACCTTTGTGTTGTGAGAACAGTATTTTTCATTTCTGTAATGTGGTACTGTCATGTAGTGTAACCTGAATGTTGCATTCACACTTCCTATAACATTGGGTATTTTCTGGCTCTAAGAGCAATTCCTGGACAGGACATGAAATCATTCTTCCAAATATTCATGCATATCAGTTCTGCAGGATACAAAAGTGATGCAAACTATTTGCAGCACTTTCGTCATTACTTGGATTGCATTTAAAATATCTCATGCTCTGTTTTGCTTTCATATTATAAAGACTGAAACAATGTATAACTGGACTGTTGCCAAAAAAAAAAAACAACAACAATATACGTCTCACTGTAATATGAACCTCATAAATACCAAAGACAACACACAGACGTGGTATATTGATTGGAGGCATTAAACTTCATAATGGATTCAATCTGGAGACTGTAGAACTTCAAGAGCACAATGAAACACACATCACAGCCATGGTCCCTGGCCAAGCACCCAGCCAGTCCACACAACAACATAAAAACAGTCAAATATCTGCTGAGGGGAGTCTGCCCCGGCACCAGGATAAGCTTTTGAACGGGATGTAAGCGCTGGGGGTTATTAATTGAGACAGCTCCCCACATCAATATCTCGTTCCTGGAATTGTTCCAGCACGACGGAAATAGCACCACTGTTGTGGGAGATCAATACTCGGTTGACTTTGGGAATGTCACAAAGCCGGTCTCCTCTGATGAAATTCGCTAAAGCCAACTCTTTCATGTGTGTCAGAATTTAAACATGTTTCTGCTGCTGTTTTAATTATTTGTATATTTAGATGTTCCTGTTTTTGTCTGCATTCAAGAGCCCATTCCTTCATATGTAGTCCACGTCTACTGTGTACACTGGCAGCCTCTAGAGGGCGCGTTTTGGCCAGTCTCAGAAGCAGCATGCTTGGGAGAGGGCGAGAGTGATTTGGCTCACCTTGGACGCGTACCTTGTCCTTACTAGTGAGGTAAAACATTTAAGACTGAATTTTTTTGGAGGGTTTCAGCAGACTGTGAGTATAGGCCTACTGCAGTTCATATGTTTGTTGCACACAAACAGGTTGTTTCATTCGTCGTTTCATTGAATATGAAGCATTTTATCTAACAGTAAACTTGTTGTAATTTGATTATTTCATCAGTCACTTTTTGTAATATTTAAGGAGCTAGCCTACTGATTTCCTTCCCCTGTCATCCAACCAAAGGTTTTAAAGTACTGTAGAAAAAAATCTGTGTTTTAAAATGTCCCTTTCAAATAATTAAATAAACAAACAGAGACAGACAACCTCTATACATATAATAGGTTTTACTGGGCAGTCACTGTTCCTGAAATGTCATTCTTAATTATTTCTTTACATAGTACATACATCCACATAACAGCAACACTTGCTTTGGGTGGCAAACTTGTATGGCGAATCTGCTGCTCTCATTCTAAAAGTGACCGACTTTTTGTGTTGCCATAGAGACTGCAACTAACGAGAAATCTATCCGGATCTTAGTGTAATATCGCTGCTGAATTTGTGTCATAATCAAACAATAATTAGCGTATTTAAGAATGATGATTAGTGAATTAAATTTCTATGAATACCTATTGTTATTTAAAACTAACGTTACGTGTTTTAGTTTTTTCTGCAGGATTTCATTGATGAATCTGCTGTGTGGAATCACATAAGGAATTTGTTGTCGGCAGGGAAACTGGGAGCAGGACCGTTAAAAACAGAATGCTTTTCGAAAGTTCTAGCTAACCGACGGCAGGATTAGCGAGCTGCTAGTTATGCCAGTGCTTTGTATTTATCATGTAGCTAATGCTATGTGGTAGCTAGCTAGCTGAGCACCCAGCCGGGGTGTAAGTTAGCTAGCCAGACGCTGAATGTGTAGCGCTATAGCACAGATAGCTAACGCATGCTATTAGCTAGCTAGCTGCCCGGCTAGCGTAGTTAGGTACGACATGGAGACAAATGTGCAGAAAAAGCGTGAAAATAAGAAGTCCCTGCGGGTGAAAGTCATCAGTTTAGGTAACGCAGAGGTGGGGAAGGTGAGTCATGTTTTGATGCGCCGCCTCCGCCTGGCTAACGGTCGGCTTTGGCGAGTAGCGGCGCCTATAGTAACGGTAACATAGCCAGTCTACCCGACACTGTCTGTGATGTGCTAATGGACAGATGTGCATCTGGTTTACTGGGTCAGGCTGTAGACTCTAGCTAAATCGCCAGGTACTCAGTGTGGTCTTCCACCTTCCAGGTTCTTACTTGGTGCTTATCTTCTGATTGCTACCGTAAGTGGCTCTGCAATGCCCCGTAAAGGCCTTGGTAGACCCAGGTACACTTATTTAGAGGAGGTGTCACAAGATGTAGCAGGCTAGCTAACCGCAAAACAATAGTAGCGAGCTATCTTATCTTGATCCATGGTTAGTACATGAACAGCAGTAACATGTATTCCTAAATATAGTATTGTCACTGACTGATTGAGCCAGGCAGTGTGGAGTGGATTGCGCTGAGTTCCTTTGCCCATCTCCTCCCTAGAGCTGCATCATTAAACGCTACTGCGAGAAGAGGTTCGTATCCAAATATCTGGCTACGATCGGAATTGACTATGGAGTTACGAAGTAAGTGACCTCGGAGTGTTTCATGCTCCTTACGCCTTTGTAACTGTTTTAAACATCGGGCGCTAGTGTCACCATCTCTACAACTTCAGGCTCTTATTTGCTTTCACATGCCTGTTACGTTTAATTTATCTGTATAAAGGTTTTGTGTGCTAGTTGGCACCATGGATCTGGCATTTTTAAAGGTCCAGCCTTGATGAGGTCAAGAAGTTCGTCAGCGTGCGCCATGGCCCATTCGCAAGGACCAGACACTGTGGGGCAGGTTATGATGATGACGTGCGATCAGTCTCTGCAGGCGACGTCACCAGTCAGGCTGTTCACCTTAAAACCTCATTGTATTTAGCTCTGAATGTTTATGGGAAATGAGGTAGAACCTGATGCATGCGCAGCGGTACATTACGTCTGCTACGTTGACATCAGTTTTTTCAGTTTTGTAGTTTCTGTGCTGGGTGCACTAGAATAACAGAATCATTTGGCATCATAATCCTAGAAGACTTCAGAGAGGTTTTAAAAATTTTGACCTCTGGCTGGCTGAACTTTTTAAAGCGTTTAATAGGTTATCCCTAGGTTATGCTGTCAGATTTTAAGCCTGAATTGTGTCTGTGGTTGACCATGACACATCATTTGATTTGACCTGCTCTAATCTACTGTCTTGACCCATGTTCTGCTGTTTCTTGGAAAGTCCTGTTTCACATGTCCACTCAAGCTGTTCTGTGATAATTAATTCCTCTGTGTTGTTCCTTAATCAGAGTTCAAGTGCGGGACAGAGAGATCAAAGTCAATATTTTTGACATGGCGGGTCACCCCTTCTTCTATGAGGTGAGTTGGAATTCATTTGGTCTTCAAAGTAAAAATTCAATGCACTTAATGTGGAGTGTTTCCTACATACATGCATGTAATAACCCAGTTACCCAGTTATTCTAAGACTGATCTGGAAGACATTACTGCACCATTAAGCACCATCATTTACTTATGCACCTTTCTGATGACTAACTCGAATTTTGTTGCGCATAATATACTGATTTCTTTACATAGCACAAGTCGTAATGACATTTTTTTACTCATTGTTAAAAACCAAAATTATTCTAATATTCCCAAGGATAAGTGATAATCACATTTTATTTTCATCCTTGAAATATTCACAGAGCTTACATTGAGCCGAGCATGTATAATCTTTTTTCCTCTCAGGTTCGAAACGAGTTCTACAAGGACTCTCAGGGGGTGATCCTCGTGTACGACGTGGGGCAGAAGGAGAGTTTTGATGCCCTGGACAGCTGGCTGACCGAGATGAAGCAGGAGATGGGCTCTCAGGCCAACATGGAGAGCATCATCTTCATCGTGTGTGCCAACAAGGTCAGAGCATCCTGCCTCTCACATCTTAGACACCTTTACTCTTATGCTGAAATGCACTGTGGGACCACTTACCCAGGGTGGATGCTCTTTCCTCCCTACTGAAGTTCAGTTAGCTACACATCCTGGTGGTAAAACTGAAGCCTGGACTCAGGAGCAGGACCTGAACTTGTGTCCTTCTGGGCCCAGAGCGCAGTGCTCCTCACAGCCGCATGGGACCTGTTCAAAACCAGCAGTTTAGTTCAGGAGATGAGCTGTAGAGCGTTAGATGCACAGAACCCCCATGGCTCATGCTCTCAGCTCCTGCCACAGCCTTGGGTTCTCAGCAGTGAACTGGGTCTCCTGTTCTTTAACCCCCGCAAGGTAGTCAAACTGAAGAGCTTCTGTAAATACCCAGGTGAGTCAATGAGAACATGTGAAATGTAGCTGTAGTGAGACGCCCTGGGTAAGATGCAGGTTCCCTGTGTGTGCTGTGTGTGAGGTGGCTCTGTGTGTCTGAGTGAAGGTATGTAATGTGTGCTGTGTGTGAGTTGGCTCTGTGTGTCTGAGTGAAGGTATGTAATGTGTGCTGGGAGTTGGTTCTGTGTGTCTGAGTGAAGGTATGTAATGTGTGCTGTGTGTGAGGTGGCTCTGTGTGTCTGAGTGAAGGTATGTAATGTGTGCTGTGTGTGAGTTGGCTCTGTGTGTCTGAGTGAAGGTATGTAATGTGTGCTGGGAGTTGGTTCTGTGTGTCTGAGTGAAGGTATGTAATGTGTGCTGTGTGTGAGGTGGCTCTGTGTGTCTGAGTGAAGGTATGTAATGTGTGCTGTGTGTGAGTTGGCTCTGTGTGTCTGAGTGAAGGTATGTAATGTGTGCTGGGAGTTGGTTCTGTGTGTCTGAGTGAAGGTATGTAATGTGTGCTGTGTGTGAGTTGGCTCTGTGTGTCTGAGTGAAGGTATGTAATGTGTGCTGTGTGTGAGGTGGTTCTGTGTGTCTGAGTGAAGGTATGTAATGTGTGCTGTGTGTGAGGTGGTTCTGTGTGTCTGAGTGAAGGTATGTAATGTGTGCTGTGTGTGAGTTGGCTCTGTGTGTCTGAGTGAAGGTATGTAATGTGTGCTGGGAGTTGGTTCTGTGTGTCTGAGTGAAGGTATGTAATGTGTGCTGTGTGTGAGTTGGCTCTGTGTGTCTGAGTGAAGGTATGTAATGTGTGCTGGGAGTTGGTTCTGTGTGTCTGAGTGAAGGTATGTAATGTGTGCTGTGTGTGAGTTGGCTCTGTGTGTCTGAGTGAAGGTATGTAATGTGTGCTGTGTGTGAGGTGGTTCTGTGTGTCTGAGTGAAGGTATGTAATGTGTGCTGTGTGTGAGGTGGTTCTGTGTGTCTGAGTGAAGGTATGTAATGTGTGCTGTGTGTGAGTTGGTTCTGTGTGTCTGAGTGAAGGTATGTAATGTGTGCTGTGTGTGAGTTGGTTCTGTGTGTCTGAGTGAAGGTATGTAATGTGTGCTGTGTGTGAGTTGGTTCTGTGTGTCTGAGTGAAGGTATGTAATGTGTGCTGTGTGTGAGTTGGCTCTGTGTGTCTGAGTGAAGGTATGTAATGTGTGCTGGGAGTTGGTTCTGTGTGTCTGAGTGAAGGTATGTAATGTGTGCTGTGTGTGAGTTGGCTCTGTGTGTCTGAGTGAAGGTATGTAATGTGTGCTGTGTGTGAGTTGGTTCTGTGTGTCTGAGTGAAGGTATGTAATGTGTGCTGGGAGTTGGTTCTGTGTGTCTGAGTGAAGGTATGTAATGTGTGCTGGGAGTTGGTTCTGTGTGTCTGAGTGAAGGTATGTAATGTGTGCTGGGAGTTGGCTCTGTGTGTCTGAGTGAAGGTGTGCTCTGCGGCAGGTGGATCTGACGAAGAGGAGGGTGGTGGATGAGAGCGAAGGTCGGCTGTGGGCGGAGAGCAGGGGCTTCCACTACTTCGAGACGTCGGCGCAGAGCGGAGAGGGCATCAACGAGATGTTCCAGGTGAGGTTTCTGCACGGCCTCCCAGTGCCTCAGGTTACCTCCTGCAGTCACGATTTGTATAAAGAAAGGACTGAGCCAGGCCTTGGGGCAGTACATGGGGGACTGAGCCTTTTCTGCAGGGTTTCTGGGATGATAACTGCGTAAAGTCCATGCTACAGTTTTCATAACGTGGCAAAGAGCAACAGCAAAGTAAGCAGCTCAGTAAAAGCTGCCAGCATGTTTCATACAGTACATCACTGCTGCGGAGAGACACCGGAGCAGTGTGGTAATGTGCACCACACTGGGGTGTACTGACATTAGTGAGAACCGTTTCGGTGTTTTTCAGTGTTAGAGGGGAAACTAGTTTGATGTTTATTGGTGTTAGAAGGAACCAGTCTGGTGTGTATTAGTGTTAGAGGGGACTGCTTTGGTGTGTATTGGTGTTAGAGGGAACCAGTCTGGTGTGTATTAGTGTTAGAAGGAACCAGTCTGGTGTGTATTGGTGTTAGAGGGGATTGATTTGGTGTGTATCCAAGTTAGAGGGGATTGATATGGTGTGTATCCAAGTTAGAGGGGACTGGTCTGGCTCATTTCTGCGGTCTGTCCGCAGGCCTTCTTCTCCTCCATCACAGACATGTGTGAGAACGGCGGCCGGCGGCCGGTGTCAGAGGTCAATGTCGGCTTCACCCGGGAGCAGGCCGACACCATCCGCAGGATCCGCAACAGCAAGGACAGCTGGGATATGCTGGGGGTCAAACCGGGAGCCACCAGGTCAGAGCAGGGGCAGCGTACTCTCCTCCAATCACATCACACCGAGAGACCTTTCTGTATGTCAGCAGGCGCTCTCTCCTCCAATCATATCACACCGAGAGACCTTTCTGTGTCACAGCGCTCTCTCCTCCAATCATATCACACTGAGAGGCCTCTCTGCGCAGCAGAAGGCTCTGTTTAATGAGTCCAGGCAGGCCGGTGGGTCTGGTCTGAAAGGCAGAAGGACAGGGTTATGTTCAGCTGCAGGTAAAGTCTTTAAAGAAGCAGGTGATGCTTGTCTCGTGCCTCATTCCATTTAACACCATTAACCCCTGCAGAGTTAAATTAGGCAATTTCCATAAACCTGCAGCAGTAGTTGCCTCGTTATATACTTCCATCTGTAGTAAGAAACATTCATGTTCCTGTGTTCATCTTAATCAGCGTAATTATGACTGAACAAAAAGAGTAATTCATTCAATCATTTATTTCTGTGACAGGTAAATTAGTAGCTAGTCTATGCCTCTGTCTGTTAAAGAAGATGCTGTTTATCCAAGGTGACTCAGAAGAGATTTAATGCAAAAAAACGTGGTTTGGTTTATCTGAATGAATCTGTGGGAAGTTCATTCATGAGCTCATCTTGAATATAAATGTACAAAACATAACAAAACGCAACATCTTGAATGTGTTATTGAAGGTAGTGTTTTGAATCACAGCCTTCAGAGTGAGAGACACGTTTAGCATTCGTACAGCAGGGTGTTTGCGGATGTAACACTGTTAATTAGCCTGCTAATGCTCTATGAGCATCACAGTGACTGGGGCTACAGACACACAGCCATCTGCGTAAGAGTCTGAAGTGCTCGAGGAAACTTCTCTTAATGAATTTCAGTTCTTTCTCTCACCTTTTTGGTGTCATATACCTGTAATAGGAGTTTAAAATTCATTAGAGGTATTTTGGAAACTGTAAATAAGTATGTGAAAGTGAAGGCCAGAGAGTGTTTGGTCTGCGGGGTGCCCATGTGAGGGTGCCCCGCCCCTCTCCCTCCTCTCTGAGCATGCAGGCCCCGCCCCTCTCCCTCCTCTAAGCGTGCAGGCCCTGCCCCTCTCCCTCCTCTAAGCGTGCAGGCCCCGCCCCTCTCCCTCCTCTCTGAGGGTGCAGGCCCCACCCTCTCCCTCCTCTCTGAGGGTGCAGGCCCCACCCTCTCCCTCCTCTCTGAGGGTGCAGGCCCCACCCTCTCCCTCCTCTCTGAGGGTGCAGGCCCCACCCTCTCCCTCCTCTCTGAGGGTGCAGGCCCCACCCTCTCCCTCCTCTCTGAGGGTGCAGGCCCCACCCTCTCCCTCCTCTCTGAGGGTGCAGGCCCCGTCCCTCTCCCTCCTCTGAGCGTGCAGGCCAGGGTGACCGCAGGACACACAGGATGTAATCATGACATTCAGCAGATTAAAGGACAGGAGGAATCGCATTCGCTAATCAGCCCCAGTGAGCTGCAGCGCAGTGTCCACTCCCGCCTGAGAGAGGGAGGGAGGGGGAAAGAGAGGGAGGGGAGGAGAGAGAGAGGGAGGGAGGGGGAGAGAGAGAGAGGGAGGGGGAGAGAGAGAGGGAGGAGGAGAGAGAGAGGGAGAGAGAGGGGGGGGAGAGAGAGAGGGAGGGGGGGGGGAGAGGGAGGGGGAGAGGGGGAGAGAGAGAGGGGGGGGAGAGAGAGGGAAGGAGGGGGAGAGAGAGGGAGGGAGGGAGGGGGAGAGAGAGAGAGGGGGAGAGGGAGGGAGGGGGAGAGAGAGAGGGGGGGGGGGGGAGAGGGAGGGGGAGAGGGGGAGAGAGAGAGGGGGGGAGAGAGAGGGAAGGAGGGGGAGAGAGAGGGAGGGAGAGGGAGATGGAGTGGGAGAGAGAGAGAGGGAAGGAGAGAGGGAGGGAGAGAGGGGGAGAGAGAGGGGGAGAGAGAGGGAGGGAGGGGGAGAGAGGGGGGGAGGGGGAGAGAGGGGGGGAGAGAGCGAGAGAGAGAGAGAGGGGGAGAGAGAGAGAGGGAGGGAAGGAGGGGGAGAGAGAGAGACAGAGAGAGGGGGGGAGAGAGAGAGGGAGGGAGGGGGAGAGAGAGAGGGAGAGAGGGGGAGAGAGAGAGGGAGGGAGGGGGAGAGAGAGGGAGAGAGGGGGGGAGAGAGAGAGGGAGGGGGAGAAACGTAAACACACTGCCTCCCTGCTGTCAGTACCCACTCTCCACAGGTACACTCTTATAGACATGCACATCAAGACACACTCTGCTTCGAGTCAGAACCCGCTCTCCACACACCTGTAGAGGTATAAAAGCAGTGTTTTGTCTAGTTTCAAAGACAAGTATCCCTGTGGAGATTCTTTCTCTGTAATGGCTAAGGGGTTAAATGATTATGTAAAGAGTTCCCGTGCTGGAACATGAACAATAGCGATCTCTTCACTTCATTGCTTTCACTTCAGAAAATGTTCCCCTCTGGGCACAGTTAGTTGATTCATAACGTCCTTCTTTGTTAGGGAAAATTTTAATATCCAGCAAAGTCCATTCATGTTCTAGTAGCATCCATATGGTTACTGATGTGAGCGGCGAGGTTTGGCGTGAGTCACCTCTCCCGGGTTTGTGTTTCAGGGAGGAGGTGAACAAGGCCTACAGAAAGCTGGCAGTGCTGCTGCACCCCGACAAGTGTGTGGCCCCAGGAAGCGAGGACGCCTTCAAGGCCGTGGTGAACGCTCGCACGTCTCTGCTGAAGAACATCAAGTAGGAGAGGAGGTCTCCTCTCCATCTCTCCCACCGCCTCCTCACAGCCGGAGAGAAGAGCTGCACGGCTCCCCGCAGGGGGAGAGAGGGGGTGTCTCTCTCTCCCGCCCTGCTCTCACGTGCCACACTGCTACGCTGTTTACATCACGCCAGGGAAATTACTCACACTTTTTTGTCGCTCATGAATATTTTGTATTCTCTGTCAATCTTTTATTTTTTAAATCAGAAGAAGTTGGTTGTAAAACCATTGTCATTATGTACTGAAATTAATGTATTTATACAAAAGGACTGAATTTTTTCAGATTTTATGTACTTTTCATAATTTCCATGAATTTAGCATACGTAAGTGTTCTTGCTGCCTGATAATCAGTAAACCTGTAAAATAGATCTGTATTATTATGTACAGAATATGCATACAGTATATGAAATAGCATAGATATGCTGAGTATGGCAGGAAAATTAAAATGCAGTCAAATTCTGTTCTAGGAGCAATAACTCTGCTTAGGCTTTAACCCGTTCAAACTAGGTTGTGTCACCACGTGGCAGACAGCTGCCTTATACTGTCTATCATTGTTTGGCCAAACATTGTTCATGGAATTCTCATTTTGAAGGGAAGTGACAGCAACAAGTCAAAGAGTTACTGATATACTCAAAACATTATTGTTAAAGAAAGAACAAAGTCACACAACCTGTTTCAGGTAAGAAGCACAGACAATTTTTAAATTGTAGGTGGAATTCTCCTTTAACCGATACGCTTTTCACACAGTTGCCATTCTGACGGTTGACATTGCAGCCAACAACCAGTTCCTAGCTGTACATAATGAGTAATGCATGCTTTGGGTTCAAGTAGCAGAAAAAGAAGAGGTCTGTATGGATTTATTGTTATTAGTAAGTTGTATTCATACACGTCAGACTTCCTCTCCTGGTCTGCCCCGGCAGCTGTGGGCATTGGGTGTGTTCGTCCTGCTCAGTGGAAAGCGGGCTCGGCCGCATGTGTTGCTGAGGGGCTGCGTCTTCGCTCTGAACTGCAAAGCGCCCACGACCCCGATACAGCCGTTTCCTAAATACTCCAGTTGAAATTGAAGTTGGGACAGCATGGTGCTTTATGCATATTTATCTCTGATACTGCTGAATGGCTGCTCTCTGCCCCCTGAAACACACTGCATCCCCAACACTCGGCACTCTCCTCTGTGCCTCGGTGTGCTGACCAAATAGCACCTTAGCAGACCATCAGCACATGTTGGTTCACTCATGGATGCCTTCACAGCGGTGACATGTGGAGCAGAAACTGGTCAAGTTAAACTTCAGCTGCACATGAGCTTAATGCAGATCTCCGTGAAGTCAGCAGTGCATATCCCGGCATCCAGCAGCTCACACACAGATAGGGCCAGTTCAGATACATTTCATAGCGCTTCTGAACCTTTAAAAATAAAAGCATTGAAATCAGTTTAAAACATAAAAAATTGTTTTACTGACCAAATGAATTCAGATCCTAAATTATAACCCGGAGAAAGCTGAACCAGAATAAACAGGATCCTTTAATGACAGTGCGTGTATTTGGCAGCGCTCCGTATTTAAAGCATATGAAACATTTTGCACTTAATAATATCCCTTACTCAGGTGATTGTGCAGGCAGAACGGGCGACACAGCTATCAGGGAGTGTACCTTTACTTACATAACATGCCTTCAGCTCCAAGGGGTGACTTCACTCGGTTTAAAAAAAATAGATGAGCCTAAAGCTATCAGAAATGAATTTCTGCTGAACAGCTTGGTATAGTAGCCTTGTAGGACATAGCCTTCCTGGAGTGCTGATCCCAGCGTCGTGATGAGTCAGTGTGGCCGGCTGATTGTCTGCATTGGGCCATAAAGTCACCCCTGAGGGAAGACTGATTATCGCTGTCATTCGAGGTGCTGCGCATGTCTTCACCAAATCCTTCGGTTCGGTTTTCACAACCTCCATCTCAGTCTACCCCTAAATGCCTCAATGTTTTTGGTAGGTGTAATCTCTGAATTTTTTTTCGCCACTTCATTTTTTAAATATCTTTGACACTAGTTGTGAAGATGATGTTATGATGATTATTGTATGGGATGCTGAATTGTTTAATAGATGTTTAATGTTCAATGAACACTACACCAAGGGAATGTGGCACATGTATCCTGAATTAGTTGAGTACTTTATTAAATTATTCCTTGTTTACTCTGAAAGAAAATGTGTATATCTTACAGTAGCTTTACTGTTAAACCATTTCTAAGCAATACAATCATGGGAATTTGTGTATTCTTTTCTCAAAAACTTAAGTTAACCACTAACTAAATTCTTCTTAAATAAGTTATGACATCAATCTCTACAGCTTTAATTATGTGGATGAATTTTTATATGGTATATATTTCCTCATTGGCTGTTAATTAAATTTTGGCCAACATTTTCGACAAATTTAGACATGCTTAGACAAAGCTATCAAGTCAGATCTTCTCCCATTTTATACTGTATGGAGTGGCCACACATCTTTTAGCCAAATGAAGCCATGGAGCATACTGAATTCAGGACATGAAGATATACAGTATGTTTTTGGTTGCAACTGAAGTTTACCTTGCTTATCAATGACTCAGAGTACAATTTCTCACTTTTGTCAAATTGTGTGAATTTCATGTTTAGATGTGTACCTTAGGAGAAATTAGCTTCAGCGTGATCCTCAGCTCATGTATTTAAACCAAGGAAATGATTAATTATTGTGTACCTTGTGCAGCTATAGTGTACTGTGTTAAAAAGCAAGGTGATCCTGACAGGTTACCTGGTCCTGTGTATTTCTGAAATTCAGTTATGCGCATTTATCATGGTTGTGCTTTATTGTTTGTATTAAATAAAATAATGCATAAATTTCAGTGATGCTGCTGTCCATGTTTAAGACAAACACTTCTTTGCTTCATACCCACAATCCTCATGGTGCCATTCTCCGTAGGTACATTCTCTACACTCTTTGGAGTTCTTGCTCTTTTTCACTAAAACTAAAGTTTGAAATGTTCATATTCACAGTCATGAAGCGTGGAGATGAGGCATGTTTCCCCAGCTCACTGAGGGCTCGTTGGTGTAATTGGCTGAATCTGTCTGCTCGTTGGTGTGATTGGCTGAATCTGTCTGGTCGTTGATGTGATTGGCTGAATCTGTCTGCTCGTTGGTGTGATTGGCTGAATCCGTCTGCTCGTTGGTGTGATTGGCTGAAGCTGTCTGCTCGTTGATGTGATTGGCTGAATCTGTCTGCTTGTTGGCGTGATTGGCTGAATCTGTCTGCTCGTTGATGTGATTGGCTGAATCTGTCTGCTCGTTGATGTGATTGGCTGAATGTGACGCAGTGTTGTGTGGGGTTGTACATGCTGCTCCTGCGGTCTCCAGCCCGGCAGTGCAGCATTGTTTAAACCCGTGAGGGACAGATGGCTCCATGATCTCGCTTTCTGACCTCAGCTAATTGTTCACAATTAGCTAGATCAGTGGCAAGCGCTTTATACAGCTTATGCCCAATGTTCCCGGAATAGGCTGACCTGCTCAGCTCTGCCCTCTCGGGGTCAGAGGTCAGCCAATCCCATCATGTCCTCTCATACCTCTCTCAGGAGAAGCTGATCATGGAGCTGAGGTGAAGAATGAAGTATTTCATTGTTCCAGAAGCAGGTGAATTCTAACTGTAGAGTACTGGAACATCACTGAAGGACATGTCCAAGCACCTCTGTCTTAGTTCC
Organism: Megalops cyprinoides; assembly: GCF_013368585.1. Taxonomy (NCBI): domain Eukaryota; kingdom Metazoa; phylum Chordata; class Actinopteri; order Elopiformes; family Megalopidae; genus Megalops; species Megalops cyprinoides. The sequence continues at coordinate 1,318,046 of NC_050594.1, read as the reverse complement.
TGAATTGCTCTGTCATGTTTTCCTGTCAAGAAACCTAATGGTTTCATATATGTTGACATGCTTAATGTGAGTGTTTGGTTTTTGTAGAATTTGCACAATGGAGATACAATATGCATAAAACGGTAATTATGAGAACTCTGTCAGATACTGTTCTGAATCATTTCTGAACAGTGCACAGTGCACCCTGCGATGCCCTGAAACCTGTCCTGCTGCAGGATCTCTCTGCCTGGCCCAGAGTGTTACCCATACTGCTGCTGACTGAGTAATCCTGCTGAGATCAGTGCGTCCCCCTGCTGCTGGGACTCACCGGGGGCAGCTGTAGGGCGTGAGCTTCCTCTGCAGAGCAGTGGTGGGAGTGAGGTGGGAAACTTTGTCCCTTTCATGGAAGCTTCTTCCCCAGACCTGAGCAGAAAGGGGATCTCATGGTGGATTATCTCCAGCTGATTCCCTTCTGCAGTGGCGACGCGGGTCAGCAGAACTCCAGGACCATCTGGCCGGGGATTCAGGCCGTCACCTGGCGATGGGCTGGCCCGGGAGCGCGCCAGCGCGGTGCAGCGGGTTCGAGCTGCCTTTCTGTTCATCCCACAGAAACATATTGTTATAATGAGGGGAGCCACACAACACGGAGCACTGAGGATTTAAAGGGAAGATGATCTCTGCAGGGATGACGGTTTGCTGGAAATGATTAACAGGATATAGCAGGTCTCTGAACACAACGCTGTGGAGTGCCTTACCTGTGGAATGCCATACCTCATCATATTGAATGTCTGTACGTTATCCTGTGAGCAGCTGCAAATGATGGCCACTGGAGATTTACACTCATCAGAAGTGGTAAGTACTACAGTCTAGGTCCCTGCAGGGAAGATCATTGCTTTTTATACTGTACTTGCAAAATTTTGGAACCACTTTTTTCCATTATATTATTCTTGGTAATATCACCTTTTGAGGTGTTTATTTTATACTGGCTAGCACTGGATTCCTTCAAAGATTGTGTTGTTAATTAAGGATTGATTAATGTATCAGCAATTTCAGCAAATAGGTCTCAGTGTGTTCAACTCACTCAGTAATGCTTGTAATTAGAACAGAAAGATCTGTCCCTGAGTGCATTTTCATTCATGTTGTTGATTGGCAGTGTATTCTGTTTTTCTTATGAAGGTAATGGTTATATGCGATGTGTGGCCTGCCTCCATGCAGGAAGCTGAGGCCGAGGATGAGTAATTTTCTCAAAGCTGCATGTGCCTTTGACGGTTGCTCAGACAAAGGAAAATGAAAAGCACTGCGGCTTTGGAGGTCAGAGTAGAAAAACGCAGTGAGCAGCAAAGAGGTACAGAGCAGAGAGAGGCAAGCTGCTTTACAGTGGCTATAAACTCCATACCTGATGCAGCTTCATCAATGTGTTCTAACAACCCCAGCTGTACAGAGGGTAGACAAAATAATAGAAGCACCAAATAATGGATGAATATTAACTAATAAGGACATGGGCCACCCTTTACCTTCAGAACAGCTTCACTTCTTGGACAGCTGTTATACACGTTTTGGACTGTTTCTGGTGGGATTTTGGACCCGTCTTCAACAAGGAAGGCCTCCATTTCTTGGAGAGGTGAAGGAGGTGGAAATCTGCTCTGCACTTTCTGTTCCACAGCTTCCCTCAAAGATTCAGCGGCGTGTAGATCTGCTGATCGGGGGAGCCACGAAAGGTGTCTGACTTCATCCCAGTGTTCATGAAAGTCGTGAATCTGTTTGACAGTTCTGGGCTCATTATTGTCCTGGAAGGAGACACGGTTTTCACCGTGGGTTACAGACACAATGACTCCCATGAGACAGCTGCCTGTACCACAACAGATCCAACATGTTTAACGGTTGGGAACAGGCAATGTGGGTTCAAACATAAACCCATCCAGATGTATGAAAAATAGTAAAACAGGACTCATTAGACCATATTACTTTCTTCACTTACTTAGAAGTCCAGGTTTTGCGCTCATTACACCATTGCTGCACGCTGGCCTTCATTATAAGCAGTTTGTTCTGGTTTCAGGTTCTGTGGTAATTTTTGAGGCTGTTGTTTTTATCAGCTATCCTTTAAGGGTTTGTCTGTCCCTGTCAGTGAGCTTCTAATTGAAACCATAGTTCCTGCAATTTAGTTACCATTTCACCTCTTTTACAACTTCTCAGAGGTTGCTTTAGAAACACATATCAAAGTGTTGATTTTAAAATGTCTTTCATAGTAGAAACTTTAATATTGACATTAACAGGAAATGTGCATGTGATTTAGTTATTACAAAATATGGGTCCTTTTTCCATCTTCATTATTATTTTTTCATTCTTTCCCCCTGCATGTGTCAGTGTATGTGGTTAGGGTTAGGGTTATCAGTGTACATGCTGGAGTAGTTCTCTCAAACTCGTGACCATCTGGCTGTTGGCTCACTGCTGCCCCCTGCTGTGTCCCTGTGCAGCTGCTTGTGTCTCCCCGTCCTGCCTGGTGAGATGAGCATAGCAGGCGGGGTGGGGCAGGGCATGGAGGGGATGGAGGCGGAGTCTCAGGGGGGGCCGCAGGTCTCCAGTACGGTGACTCTGCAGCCGCCCGTGAACCTGGTCACCCCAGCGACCCCCGCGATCTCTGCGATCCCCGCGACCCCAGGGACCCCCGGCGTCCGCCACAAGCGGCTGATGTGGCGGAACGCCGTCAAGCATGTCATCGTCCAGCGGGAGATGAGCCAGCCGGCAGGGGCGGGGCCGGGGGCAGAGCCAGGACCGCGCATCCTCGTCACCGACGCCTACATCGAGGACATCAACCGGCAGATCCGCAGCAAGGCGTCACGCGGCGGCGGGCTGCACAAGCGCAGGTCCTCGGCCTCCCGCGTGCACCCCGGCCGCGAGCGCGTCTCCACCAGCACGCAGAAGAGCAGCGACTCTCTCAGCGACGCAGACTTCTTCGTCAGCTGGGGCTCCAGCGTCTGCGGCGTCTTCCTGCCCACGCTACACCACACCTTCAAATCGCCGGACCTGGAGCAGCTGTACCAGCACTTCTCCTCCCGCCAGCGCCGCACCTCTCTGGTGGTCACCAACGTCATCGACATCGTCACCAAGCTGCACGCGCTCTTTGTGTACCTGGCGCTGTCGCCGGAGCTGGCGGGCGGGGCGCGGGGCTGGGTGGCGGGGCTCCTCATCGCCCTGGCCGCCGCGCTCTGCGTGCTGGTGCTCACCTGCAGGGCGGCCGTGTCCCCGCAGGTGCTGCGCTATGCCGGCCTCACCAGCTGGCTGTCGCAGACCGTGCAGGTGCTGAGCGGCCTGGCCTTCGGGCTGGAGCGGGACCAGTCCTGGTCCGTCCTTTTCACCCTGTTCGCCACCTACACCCTGCTCCCGCTGCCGCTGCTCTGGGCCATCTGCACCGGCTCCCTCACCTCCGCACTGCACCTCCTGGTGGAGACTGTGCACAACTACAACGACGTGGCGCTGCTCAGAAAGGTGAGGGCCTCACCCTTTTCTCTCCCATCCTCGTGGCGGGTCGCCTGTGCTGGCCGAGGACACTGGGTGTGTGTTCAGTTATTGAAATCACAGCTTTCTACCTGCTTCATAGTCAGAAGAATTCCTGGCTTGATTGGGGTGGATATTCAGGGGCCCAAGAGGCCCCCAATCCCTCTCTGAAATTCCCTCCACTCAAACAGGATCACATAAGCAAACCCAGCAGGTCCTGGGACAGGACACTGCCCCATCTCTCTACACAAAATGGCATGCTGACACAAGATCAGGCAGACTGGGACAATTGTAATATCATTTTGCCTTAAAATGAATAATAATAATGCTTTAGAACTTTATTAAGCCTTTCATTTATGCCTTGTATGGGAATTAGATTCCAAACGCTGGGGTGTCAGTGCAGCTGCAGCTCCTTATGGATAAGAGGCATTAATATAGCTGTAGATTGCCATGTCTCACTGCCGCTATCATACATGAGGAGATAAAGCAGGGTAGAGCAGGGGCCTGCTCCATCAGTCTGCTGAATTCATCATGCCACTCATACGATCACTCCTGCTAAACACACTCAGTGACACACGGAGAGCATAACTCAGCTTAAAGCAAGTCAGTGTCAAAATGGAGTCTTACACTTTCATAAACCTTCTCAATACCCTGGCAGAAATTAGACAATCAGTTCCAAAGTGTTGTAGGAAATTTTGCCCTTTTTCAGTGTTGTCCTGAAAACAGAAGCAGCAATGTTGTGTGGAGTCTGTGATCATCCTTTTCTGGCTGTGTATTGTAAACGGTACTGCAGAATCCCGTAGCCACACCCTTTCCCTGCCCCAACAGATGCTCCAGGTGTCCATGTAGCCACACCCTTTCCCTGCCCCAACAGATGCTCCAGGTGTCCATGTAGCCACACCCTTTCCCTGCCCCAACAGATGCTCCAGGTGTCCATGTTGCCACACCCTTTCCCTGCCCCAACAGATGCTCCAGGTGTCCACGTTGCCACACCCTTTCCCTGCCCCAACAGATGCTCCAGGTGTCCATGTTGGTGGAGGTGGGTTAGTGTTGCAGGCGGAGGTGGTTTTGTTGACATTATTCTGAGTGTGTGAATGTTTTGAATGAAGTAGTGCATTACACTGTGGTGTGCTCAGTGTCTGTTAGAGTTAGAGTTAGGGTTAGGGTTAGGGTTATGCCTAGTGTTAGAGTTAAGGTTAGGGTCAGGGTTAGGGTTCGGGGGTTCAGGGGTTAGGGTTGTAGGCGGAGGTGGTTTTGTTAGTGTTATTCTGAGTGTGAGACTGTTGTGAATGGGATGGCTTGCGCTGTGGCGTGCTGAGTGTGTGTGCTGGTCCTCTCTCTCCCCCAAACGGCAGGTGCTGGCCAAGGCCCTGCTGTACGGAGGCATGAACATGGCAGGGCTGTTTATCCACTACCTGTCAGACCGCGCCCAGAGACAGGCCTTCTTAGAGACGCGCCGTTGCATCGAGGGTCGGGTGAAGCTGGAGCGGGAGAACCAGAGACAGGTGCGCAGACGGGGGGCTTTCGGGAGCCCCTGCACCCCCGCTGGGGACACGCTGAGACTGAGAGAGATATGATGCATGCACACGCGTGTGTGAGGATTTAAAGGGATTACTCGCCTGTTCCCCGCAGGAGCGGCTGGTCATGTCCATCCTGCCGCGCTTCGTTGCGCTGGAGATGATCGCAGACATGAGCGCTGTGGAAGACGAGCAGCTGCCCCAGCAGTTCCACAAAATCTACATCCACCAGTACAAAGATGTCAGGTGGGAGAGAGAGAGAGGGAGCAGGGGATGGAGGGAGAGAGAGAGAGGGAGAGGGAAAAAGACAATTTTTTCTCACTTAAAGAAGTGTACAGAGCCCAAATTGTCAAGAACCCCAATTGCTACCCTATTCTCTTAAGTGGAAAAAAAGAATTAGCTGCAAAATATGTCACTGCTTGTCATGAAAGAAAAAAGCACGCACACACACGCACACACACACACACACACACTGAGTTCATGTTATGTTACTCAATCTTTTGTATTTCATGTATTTGTTTATGCTTTTGCAATATGAGAACTGACTTGTCATCCCAATAAAGCAGCTTGAATTGGTTTGATTGAATTAGAGAGAGAGAGAGAGAGAGATAGGTAGAGAGAGGGATACATAGGCATAGACACAGAGGAGGTAGAGGGAGAGAGAGCCAGAGGGAAGGGGTGAGAGACAGACAGAGGGAGACACTAAAGGATGGGATCTCTGTTAACCTCTTCCCTCCTTCCTCTCCCTGTCACCTGCAGCATCCTGTTTGCTGATATCAGGGGCTTCACCGCGCTGTCCCTGACCCTGTCTGCCCAGGAGCTGGTCCGCATGCTGAACGAGCTGTTCGGCCGCTTCGACCGCCTGGCCGAGGTGAGCCGGAACCGGGCCCTCATGATCCGCACGGGTCACTCATCGGCGCCGGGAGCGGGCACTGCCCTCCATTACTCACGCCCCTGACTAAACAGGAATAAAATCATGCTGTAAAACGAAAAATGCACACATTGAATCCTTTTTTCTGCTCAAAAATGTAAATGTAAATGTTGTGCTTTAATTTTAGTATCACTGCACAGAGGAAACTGAAATAATGGATTTTACTGCAGAAAACGGAAGGGTCACATTTCCTCATGTGACCTGTAGAGTCATGTGACAGGCTGAAACGTGAAACAGGCACAGCTTCATTCCTGTCATTCTGAGGCCCTAATGAGACTCGCTCTGGCTGATTCTCAGTGTCGAGTGAATCACGCTGTCCGCTCACAGAGCTGAATGCACACGTGTGTATCTGCTGATGTTTACCTTCCTTAAGATTGTCACAGCTGTGCCCCTCCCATGACGCAAAGCAGCTCCTCTCCTCACTCTCTCTCTCCTCTCCTCACTCTCTCTCCTCCTCACTCTCTCTCTCCTCCTCACACTCTTTCTCTCTCTCTCTCCTCTCCTCACTCTCTCTCCTCACTCTCACTCCTCTCCTCGCTCTCTCTCCTCACTCTCTCTCCTCTCCTCACTCTCTCTCTCCTCTCCTCTCTCTCTCTCCTCACTCTCTCTCCTCTCCTCATACTCTCTCTCCTCTCCTCACTCTCTCTCTCCTCCTCACTCTCTCTCTCCTCTCCTCACTCTCTCTCTCTCCTTTCTCTCTCTCTCCACTCCTCACTCTCTCTCTCTCCCCTCACTCTCTCTCCCTTCCTCACTCTCTCTCTCTCCTCCTCACTCTCTCTCCTCCTCATACTCTCTCTCCTCTCCTCACTCTCTCTCTCCTCCTCACTCTATCTCTCTCCTCTCTCTCTCTCTCCACTCCTCACTCTCTCTCTCTCTCCTCACTCTCTCTCTCTCCCCTCACTCTCTCTCCCTTCCTCACTCTCTCTCCTCTCCTCTCTCTCTCTCTGCTGTCTTCCTGCAGGAGCACCACTGCATGCGCATTAAGATCCTGGGAGACTGTTATTACTGCGTGTCGGGAATGCCCGAACCCCAGCGCGCACACGCCCGCTGCTGCGTGGAGATGGGGCTGGCCATGATCAGCACCATACGGTCAGACCCCCCCCCCCCCCCAAACTCCGCCCGACCCGCTCCACGCCCTCTCAAAGTCCCTCGCTCACTCAGTCCAACACCAGCGTGCAGTTGCTTTCACACTTTCCCTTTCATGCTCCCAGGCCTTTGCAGCTGCATGGTCATGGAGCTTTCATACAGAACTGAGCGTGTTGCCTGGACACAGACCAATGAAGTACTCCCAGGCTCTGTTCTTCGGGGGCTTTCTTGTTTAGTTTTATGGTGCAGTCAACAGAATGGGAGTTTATTTGAAGTGTTTCAAAGAATTCTGTGAGAATGGACCTCCTCTGTCAGTCACAGAGTAATTAGACTAGCCTGAGTGGCTACTTTTGCCTAAGTGGTCTCTGTTTCCCCAAAAAGGACTTTTGGTTTTCTTGAGCTGTTTAATTGAATTTTTCCTTTTTTATTTTCTTATACAAACTTTTTCACCACGTTTTCCCAGTGAGGACGGACTGTATTGTCTTCAGTTAAGCTGATCCCTGCTGAATGTTACTTACTGAGGAATTTATTCATTTTTTGTGCAGACCTTTATTAATTTTGGTAATTAAATAGTCAATTATGACAATAACATGTGTCCTTCTATACTCTTTCATAATGGCTGTCATTTTTGTATGAGTGAAGCTTGGATGAACCTTGGTGAGGAGACATTTTAGGGCTGCTCTGTGTTCTACATGAGTTGCTGATGTTATACACAGTAAAAAGTGCCACTCTGGTCCTACAGTTTTGCTTAATGAGCTGCAGTTTGCCTGCTGGAGTGGGAAGGCTTCTTTAAAGCATTGCACACTTCCATTCTGTGGGGTGAGGATGTGCAGTAGCACACATTGAGTGGACAGTCAGTAGAGGGGGACGGGTTGCTGAGCGAACTCTGTCTCTGAGCGAAACACTGACTCGGTGCTGCCCCCTGCAGGTACGTGCGGCAGCAGCTGGACCACGATGTGGATATGCGCATCGGGATCCACTCAGGCTCGGTTCTGTGCGGCGTTCTGGGCCTCCAGAAGTGGCAGTTCGATGTGTGGTCCTGGGACGTGGACGTCGCTAACATGCTAGAGGCCGGGGGCATCCCAGGGCAAGTACTCTTCTCCTTTAATGACCTGTGAGGTCAGAGAGAGACTCCTATCCCCTACAACCTTATTCAATGTAAGTTCAGATAGATGTGTCTCTGTGTTGTGAGTGTCTCTATCTTAAAGCTCTGTGTCTCTGGGCTGTGAGTGTGTCTCTCTAAGCTCTGTGTCTCTGGGCTGTGCATATCTCTCTAAGCTCTGTGTCTCTGGGCTGTGAGTGTGTCTCTCTAAGCTCTGTGTCTCTGGGCTGTGCATATCTCTCTAAGCTCTGTGTCTCTGGGCTGTGCATATCTCTCTAAGCTCTGTGTCTCTGGGCTGTGAGTGTGTCTCTCTAAGCTCTGTGTCTCTGGGCTGTGAGTGTGTCTGTCTAAGCTCTGTGTCTCTGGGCTGTGAGTGTGTCTCTCTAAGCTCTGTGTCTCTGGGCTGTGAGTGCGTCTCTCTAAGCTCTGTGTCTCTGGGCTGTGAGTGTGTCTCTCTAAGCTCTGTGTCTCTGGGCTGTGAGTGTGTCTCTCTAAGCTCTGTGTCTCTGGGCTGTGAGTGTGTCTCTCTAAGCTCTGTGTCTCTGGGCTGTGAGTGTGTCTCTCTAAGCTCTGTGTCTCTGGGCTGTGCATATCTCTCTAAGCTCTGTGTCTCTGGGCTGTGCATATCTCTCTAAGCTCTGTGTCTCTGGGCTGTGAGTGTGTCTCTCTAAGCTCTGTGTCTCTGGGCTGTGAGTGTGTCTGTCTAAGCTCTGTGTCTCTGGGCTGTGAGTGTGTCTCTCTAAGCTCTGTGTCTCTGGGCTGTGAGTGTGTCTCTCTAAGCTCTGTGTCTCTGGGCTGTGAGTGTGTCTCTCTAAGCTCTGTGTCTCTGGGCTGTGAGTGTGTCTCTCTAAGCTCTGTGTCTCTGTGCTGTGAGTGTGTCTCTCTAAGCTCTGTGTCTCTGGGCTGTGAGTGTGTCTCTCTAAGCTCTGTGTCTCTGGGCTGTGAGTGTGTCTCTCTAAGCTCTGTGTCTCTGGGCTGTGAGTGTGTCTCTCTAAGCTCTGTGTGTCTCTTGGTCGTGTCCCCAGCCGTATCCACATATCGCGGGCCACCCTGGACTGCCTGGAGGGGCACTACGAGACGGAGGAAGGGCGTGGTCATGAGCGCAACAAGTTTCTGCAGAAGCACAAAATCGACACCTTCCTTATCTGCCAAACAGCCCTTCCCCTGGACACTGTGGAGCCACCCAAAGCCCGGCGCCCCAGCCGGGAGGAGAACTGGCACCCTGAGCTCCCCTTCGGCAACATCATCGGCATGAACTGTGTGAGCTCTCACACTCACGCTCGCACTGACCCGCTCTCACACTGACCCGCTCTCACACTGACCCGCTCCCACACTGACCCATTCTCACTGACCCGCTCTCACACTGACCCGCTCTCACTGACCCGCTCTCGCACTGACCCGCTCTCACACTGATGTGTTCCCACACTGACCCGCTCTCGCACTGACCCGCTCTCACACTGATGTGTTCCCACACTGACCCGCTCCCACACTGACCCATTCTCACTAACTCGCTCTCACACTGACCCATTCTCACTGACCCGCTCTCACACTGACCCGCTCTCACACTGACCCGCTCCCACACTGACCCATTCTCACTGACCTGCTCTCACACTGACCTGCTGTCATACTGACCAAGTCACACTGACCTGCTCTCACTGATCCACTCTTCCACAGACCCACTCTATTCCCACTTAAATTCACATTGAACTGGGAGATGGAGTGAGTAGTGGACCTGAGATGTGAACTGAACAGAAGTGTGAACTGATGTGTACAGCACCAGGGGCTGGCAGTCGTTAGTCTTACCTGTACCTGACCCGTGTCTGTCCTGTATCTGACCGGTATCTGACCTGTACCTGACCCGTGTCTGTCCTGTATCTGACCGGTATCTGACCTGTACCTGACCCGTGTCTGTCCTGTATCTGACCGGTATCTGACCTGTACCTGACCCGTGTCTGTCCTGTATCTGACCGGTATCTTACCTGTACCTGACCCGTGTCTGTCCTGTATCTGACCGGTATCTTACCTGTACCTGACCCGTGTCTGTCCTGTATCTGACCGGTATCTGACCTGTACCTGACCTGTGTCTGTCCTGTATCTGACCGGTATCTTACCTGTACCTGACCCGTGTCTGTCCTGTATCTGACCGGTATCTTACCTGTACCTGACCCGTGTCTGTCCTGTATCTGACCGGTATCTTACCTGTACCTGACTCATGTCTGTCCTGTATCTGACCGGTATCTTACCTGTACCTGACCCGTGTCTGTCCTGTATCTGACCGGTATCTTACCTGTACCTGACTCATGTCTGTCCTGTATCTGACCGGTATCTTACCTGTACCTGACCCGTGTCTGTCCTGTATCTGACCGGTATCTTACCTGTACCTGACCCGTGTCTGTCCTGTATCTGACCGGTATCTTACCTGTACCTGACCCGTGTCTGTCCTGTATCTGACCGGTATCTTACCTGACTATGCTGACATGTTGACCCTGCAGATCTTGGCCACGTTCACCAACGGCTCATTGGCTCAGCTGCCCAATCAGCTGGCGGCGCAGCGGGCGGGAACCAGAGAGGTAAACCGGCGCATAGAGACCGCCATTGAGGTGCGCAGCAGTGAGCGGATGAGGAGGGAGCACATCACCCCCTGCACCCTCGTCTTCAAGGACGCGCACATCGAGGACAAGGTACAGCGGTGCGAACGCGAAAACATCCGCCAAATAAGAAAAGAAAGAGCGGTTTAAAACTGTAATATTTACAGCAGCATTGCTAATGCTAACGTTATGGAGAGCACTGGCACAGCACATATGTAGAAGTTTTAATCTTCGTTTAATCTTCTTGTTCCTTGTGTCTGCAAGTTCTCCCAGATGAGAGACGAGATGTTCAAGTCCACCATGGTTTGCTCCTTCATCATGCTCCTCTTCCTCATGGCTGTGCAGGCCCTCATCCCAGCTCCACAGTGAGTGAATGATTCCCGGCCGCCGCTCTCTGTCAGTCCAGCCTGACTCTTTTAGCCAGAGCCCCATGTTAATGGCTTCCAGCTGATGTTGTTAGTTTGGCTATGGGATGACAAGGTACTGTTTAATGACAAGGCACCACTTTATCCCCCAGTTCACCACAGTCATGTAAAATGGTGTTTACATTGAGCTGTGGATGGCAGTTGTTGTGATCCTTGTAGGAGCTTCAGGGGACCTCTGTCTGCTGTCTACTGCTGTAAAAAGGCTTTTTTTATCTCCCCTCTCCCTGCCTCTCTCTCTCTCTCTCTCTCTCTCTCTCCCTCTGTCTCTCCCTCTCTCCCCCTCTCTCTCTATCTCTCTCTCTCCCTCTCTCTCTCTCCCTCTCTCTCTCCCTCTCCCTCTCTCCCTCTCTCTCCCTCTCTCTGGCCGCGGCAGGGTCCGGCCCATGACGCTGCAGTTCTCCCTCTTCCTGCTGGGCTATGCTCTCCTGCTGGTGGTGACTCTGGCTGAGGAGTTTAAGTGCTCTCCCAGCTTCCTGCTGCAGCTGTGCTGCTGGATCCACGAGACCAAGAGTGTCCGCAGCCTGCTGACGCTCGCCGCCATCGGCCTCAACGTGGGCGTGGCCTCGTCTGACATTGTGAGTCTGCACCCAGTGCCGCCCTATGCCCTGCCCCACCCTGCCTCACCCTGCCCCGCACCGCGCCCTGTCCCACCCCGCCCTGCCCTGCCCTAAAGCAAACGTTCACCTTTTTCCTTCTCTCACAGCTCACAATATGAGCGAATTAGCCAAAGTGGTAGTAACCAAAAGGAACCGATTACACACTTTTGTTGTTTAAATGAAGGACAAATAACTGCAGTTAAGTTGAATCTGGCCCTCACTGGGTGTTTTTTTACAGACCTTCATAGGCCAGGATGGTTGAGCCAAAGCATGGCTTACTGTGCTTTAGATAAAACAGGACAGTTTGAGTGTGAAATCCTCCCGTAACCCCTCTCTCTTTGTGTTTGTGGTCTTAGTTGTGGTGTGACACCGCGGCAGCAGAGGCAGAGGGCGTGGCCAGCGGGAGCGGTCCGCACACACTCAGTCAGGGCCCGGTCAGCATATGCTCCCAGCCCGAGGTGAGAGGAACAGCTGTGGCACCGGTGATGTCACAGGGAGTCATTAGGTGATCAGATGTCCTGCCAATGAGAGGGAGCATGGCACCCTCCCTGAGCCCCGCCTTCCTTCTCACTGAGGGCAATTAGTGACACAGGCTTTGTTTTTACTGACCCTTGTGATGAAGGGCATTCTAATGATTCACTCAATCTCACAGTCACGGATGACTAAAACATGGCTGCTTAAACAACAATATGCCATAAAATATCCTTAAAATTTAATGTCCAACCACACCATCCTTCCACAGAGCATGGGAAACATTCTCTACATAAAAATATTTGCATTGTAGCTATAGAACTAACTGACAGATAGAGCAGTCTGTCAGTAAAATGCTAGATGTTAAGGTAATTTTCTCACTTTCTCCTTTCTTTTTTCCCTCCCTCTTACTTACTTACTCTCTACACTTACTGCCCTCTCCCCCATCCTCTCGGCAGTTCTTCGTCCTGAGCGGGGTGCTTGCCATGGTGACGTGCGCAGTGTTTTTGCGGCTGAGCTGCAGTCTGAAGCTGGTGGTGCTGCTGCTGGTCATTGCTCTGTACGCCTACCTGATGGAGGTGGCCTTCCACGCGCTCCTCCTGCCACACCAGGAGCAGCCGAGCCAGGCGGGCAGGTGAGCGCGTCCTCTCTGAGGGAGAACCCGCCCCATCCTCAAGCGTGAAGCTTCCCTCCAGAGCAGCGTATGGGGCACAATCCCTACACAATCACCAAACCCGCCACATCCTCACACTCAACACTTCCTCTTCCTGTCTGCTGTTCATGCCATCCTCAGTACAGGCAAGGCAAGATGTGACCCTCTCCTCACACTGTACCCCTATAGCCTCATTGATAGCTTTTATTGTATTAAAATTCATACCTGCTGAAATGTACTGGAAGTTGTGGCTGGTAATTCTTTTCCTTACACGTGGATGCTAATTCGAAGCGTTGAGCTGTTGGCCTCTTCAGCTGAATCCCACTTGGAGAACTGCCCACTGGGGCTTCTGTCAGCTAAAGCTGCTGGCCATGTGGGCCTTTGGCCGATCAATCTGTTACCTCATAAAGCTGTTTACCGCTTGACTTGTTGCCCGCTGCAGTTGTTGCCAGATTGAGTTTATGTGTAGTTGAGTAACTACGTACATGTTTTTGTCTTAAAGATGAGCCTAAACATTTAAATGTTTCATCAGTGAAATGGTGATACTAACAGTAGCTGCTACCATTATAAGATTTCTATTATTTCTGTAAGTATTAACCCTTTATTTTGGTGCCCACTTGAAACCCCTTTACATTACCCTCCTCTCTGTATGGGTGCTTTATTATGGTACTGATCCTGACATCCCTGTAACCCCTGCGTAGGTCCCTTTTTCTCAGGAGGAAGGGCATCTCTGTGCTGCTCATGGCCATGTTCCTGGCTGCCGTCTTCTACAACAGTCGCCATGTAAGCTCTTCCCAGCGCATTCCTGCTCGGCTTCCACGACTGAAGCCATTCTCAGATCTGCTCTGTTTGTATCGGGATGAAAACAACAGGGGGAAAAGCTCAGTCATCAGAGCTGGGGTTTTAAATGTGGTCGTTCTTTGGCTCTTTAGGAAGAATAAATGTGAGATCACTCGAAAATCACTTTGCAAAGTTAAACTGAATTCCTGAGCAATGAAAGCTTTTCCCTCTCTGTCCAGCTGGAGGCGACGGCGAGGCTGGACTTCCTGTGGCGTCTGCAGGCCCGACAGGAAGTGGAGGACATGAAGGAGCTGCGCGAGCATAATGAGTGTCTGCTGCACAACATCCTGCCGGCCCACGTGGCACAGCACTTCCTGGAGAGGGACCGGACCGACGAGGTACCCCGCCACCGAGCGCGCCCGCTGCAGGGGCTCTGAAAGCACCGAGCGCGCTCACTGCAGCCGCTCTGAAAGCACGGAGCGTGCTCACTGCAGGGGCTCTGAAAGCACCGGGAGCGCTCACTGCAGGCCTCTCTGAAAGCACTGAGAACGCTCACTGCAGGCCTCTCTGAAAGCACTGATCACGCTCGCTGCAGGCCGCTCTGAAAGCACTGAGAGTGCTTGCTGCAGGGGCTCTGAAAGCACTGATCACGCTCGCTGCAGGCCGCTCTGAAAGCACTGAGAGTGCTCGCTGCAGGGGCTCTGAAAGCACAGCGCACTCACTGCAGCTGCTCTGAAAGCACTGATCATGCTTGCTGCAGGGGCTCTGAAAGCACTGAACGTGTTCACTGCAGCCACTCTGAAAGCACTGATCACGCTCGCTGCAGGGGCTCTGAGGCAGGCTGCTGGGTGTGTCTGTGTCAGACGGGGCCTCACAGCCGTCACTGACAGCCTCTCCTTCTCTGCCCCCCCGGAAGGACCTGTACTCCCAGTCCTATGAGAAGGTGGGCGTGCTGTTTGCCTCAATCCCAGGATTCTCAGACTACTACGAGCAGAAGGAGATCAGCCACCAGGACGTGGAGTGCCTTCGGCTGCTGAACGAGATCATCGCCGACTTCGATGAGGCAAGTCAAGCATCTCTGTATCTCAGCTTCACTCGTCGTTGTGTGCTTTTCCTACGGGGGTAATGATGCAAACAAACCTACCAAAGAATATGAAAATGATAGAAAAGGAATACATAGCATCTTTTTATCGTATCTTGATATGTAAAATCACATCTACAAGCAGTTAGTTCTGGCTTCAGGAATGGTGCTGACCCTTCCGTCTCTCTCTTCCAGCTGCTGGATGAGCCCTACTTTGAGGACATTGAAAAAATTAAAACTATTGGCAGCTGTTACATGGCCGCTTCTGGTCTGTCTCCAAATAAACAGGCAAGTGATCCCCGCAGCTATGAATGCCCGCAGATGCTGCTGTGCCTGTCCTTGCGAGAAGCTGGTGTAGCGCACCTTTTACGCCTTCGCATTTTACAGCAATAAATAAAAACTGAAATGAATAATCCCGTCTCTCTGGCTCCCCCTTTAATTTCCCCGTCATGGAAGGACTGTTTGGATGAGTGGCACCACCTGAGTGAGCTCGTCCTCTTTGCTCTGGCCATGCAAGAGACCCTGAAAGAAATCAACAAGCGCAACTCCAACAGCTTCCAGCTGCGCATCGGTGAGCACAGCGGCGGAGCCGTCCTGCGCGGGAGCAGCTGAGATAAGCAGCATGCTAACACCGCGCATACAAGCACACTTCTGTTAAACACAAACGCATCAACAGCCAAACTGCGTTAGTGTTTTTTAGGAAAGTTTAAAGTAGGTTTCCAACCGCACCCGACACCATTGGGCAGTAGTGTAGCATAGTGGTAAGGAGCAGCGCTCAAAACCGAAAGGTTGCAGGATCGATTCCCTGCTGGAGCACTGCTGTTGTATTCTTGGGTAAGGTAATTAGCCCTCAATTGCCTCAGTAAATATGAAGCTGTACAAGTGGATAAAGTAGTAACCTGTGTAATTTGCTCCGGATAAGAGGATCTGCTAAATGACAGTAATGTAATGTTAATGTAACGTAATGTAACGCGACTCCATGATGTGACGTCTTGTCTCCATGTGACCCCAGGGATCTCCCACGGGCCGGTGGTTGCCGGGGTGATCGGGGCCACCAAGCCGCAGTATGATATCTGGGGGATGACGGTGAACCTGGCCAGCCGCATGGACAGCACCGGGGTCAGCGGCCGCATCCAGGTTCCCGAGGCGACGGGACGGATCCTGGCGGGACACGGCTTCCTGCTGGAGCTGCGGGGGGACGTCTTCGTGAAGGGGGTGAGCGAGCAGCAGGGAGGGGTACGCACCTTCTTCGTCAGCAGCAGGGGGCAGGCTTCCGGCCACGCAGAGAGGACCTCTGCCCGCGCGGCGTTTGCCGGGCGAAACACGCTGGCGGCCGTGGTGTTTGGCCTGGTGCAGGCGCGCAAGCGGGAGAAAGAGCGGGAGAACTACGGCGGCTTCCTCCTGTCCGAGCCCGCCGCGCAGTGCTGAGCTCCGTCTGCAGGGGGCCCCCTTGCCAGAGAGACCTCTCCACACCTTCTCAAACCGGCCTGTGGAGGAGACCTCCTGCGCTGTCCTGAAAGGCTGCCATACTGAGAAACCTTCACTAGGGGGCCTACATCTCCTTCAGAAAACAGGCCCAGCTCCAGGCTGTCCACAGTGGTGCTATATCTGTGTGTTTAAACAAGGAAAAAGCAAATTACCTAACACCAAAAGCACAGTGAGATTAGACTGAAAAGACGGGTTTTGGAAGAAACACACCTCAATGTGTCTGTGTCTACACACCCTGAAAACAGTGGACCCAAGTGCAGATATATGGTTCATTTAGCCAAACCTGAATTACAGTGCAAAGCGGGAGGAATGCATAGCACAGCACTGCGGTGCACTTGCTGTTATTACGCCGCTGTCGTTCTGAAACATACTGCAACAGTGCGTTTTTTAACATGTTTGACTCTTATTTCTCCATACTGATATTTATCCAGGTAAAGCATCAGGTGTACTGTAGTATTTTTGGAAGAAACCTCCTCTCACCAATATGTATTTATTATGTAATAATCCACACGGAAATGCTTGAATAACATTGCAGAAATGCTTGAATAACATTGCAGAAATGTTTGAATAACGTTGCAGAAATGCTTGAATAACGTTGCAGAAAAGGTGGAATCTGTAGCGGGTTTCTCTCTTCTTGAGTGCAGTCAGTGTGAGGGACAGCAATGTCTGCTGCAGAATGGTGCATCTCGCCACAATGACAGTCAAGAGAAGCGGTGGCTGTCGCTGCGCGTGTGAGACGGAGTCCTGATTCCTGATTGGTTACATCCAGCCCTTTGAGGAGGATGTCTCAGGTGTCCCCAGTTAGCCAATCACAGGTAACGGAGGTGTTTAAACAACCCCTTCAGAGAAGGAAGCAGAGGAATCTCGTTTTCGCCTCTGTGTTGTGAGGATGAGGGGTCAGAGGTGCAAGTGTGGAGGTGCTACGCAGCAGTGCCCCAGCGGGGAGTCGAGCCAGCAACCTTTCAGTTACGTGCCCTGCTCCTTACCGCTATGCTGCTGTACCCTTTGGCAAGGTACTTAACTAAGAATTGCTTCAGTAAATATCCAGCTGTATAAATGGATTGCCTATAAACCTGTAATCTAAGTCACTCTGCACGAGTGCCTGCTAAATGATGATAATGTAATGCTTCTGTCTGTCATGGTGGTGACCGATCCAAAATCGCAGTGACTCGTGCAGATTGGATGCTGTGATCGGAACAGAAAGCCGTCTTTCCTGACTGTGTTCATGGAACCCTAGATGTGGGTTCCTCATGGGTTCCCAGTGCGCACACGTTCTCAAGGTTACTCTAATCTGAATTCACTGTGATGGCTGCAGTCCAGCGGCAGGAGCAGGGAGTTCTGTGGACATGCGAGATACCGGTACCAGTACAGTGTATGTACGGATGGGGGAGATATCACCAGCTGTCTCTCCTGGCTGGCATTATCTACTTCTGAAATATTCTGACAAGCAAGAAAAAGCCCCATGACGTGACCATTAACCACTGTGAAAATACAACCCTTCAGATTCCCTTAGTTAAGTAGCTAGCAGCCCTTTGCTGGGGATCCATAACGACATTTAGAGCAAAACAATATTAAATAATACAAGTAAAGGACTGAGACGAATGGAAGCTGGTTTTAAGATGATGTGAGATAAAAGCACGCTTACACTAACAGCAGAGAGGGGGAGCGAGAGTGCTCTAGTGGAACAGCATTTACCTGCTGCATGGTGGTTATGCCCACCCGAGAGTCTGCATTCTCTGATGCTTTTCAGAATTTACCTGCTGCATGGGGGTTATGCCCACCCGAGAGTCTGCATTCTCTGATGCTTTTCAGACTCCACCCCCTCTGACATAATTCACAGTAAGTGTAAATCTTGCATCTCAGTTCTGTATCTCAGAAGACAGTGGATTCTGTGTTTAAAAATAAGTTTTCATTGGACGTACTGTGTACATTTCTAATATGTCCTAATTCTAACAAAAGGGACCATGAGGGTACTGACTTTTTGTAGCATGCAATAGAATGAGAAAAAATGTTAACAAAATATCCGATACGGTCCATTCATGTCAAAGGGGAATGAGTTCTGTTATTTACTATTATTTGCATGGAAGAGGGGGAAATACTTGAATAAACTTTCTGTATGATAAAACCGGTGCGTCATGTTCTCTGTGAGCGTTACAAATGGATGGTGAACTGTCACTGCCTGAAAACTGCTCATTAACAGTGGTTATATGCTGAAAGCGTTAATGCCTAAACTTGTCTGAAATTATGAGCTCAGAAAGAAGAGTCCAACCCATACTTTACAAGGCATGGAATCACTTACAGGAATCTTTTTAAATAATGTTAAGTGATGAAGAGACTGGCTGGTGCAAAATCCAGCATGCAAAAGCAGGGGGAAGAGTTTTGGGGAGCCCTTATCTGACAGTCGTGGTGTTGCTGGTTGGAAAGATCAGTTTTCCCACCCTCAGTCCTCCAGATATTTTTACTTGACCACATTAGTGAATAGGGTTTCACTTTAATCAATGTAGTCTTCAGCATGGCTAAGACTGTGTATTTAAAATAAAACTTTCTTTTCGGCTTCCGCTTAATGGTAAAGTGGAACCTGTTACATGGTCGAGCTGCGCTGTTGTCACGTGCGGCGCGCTGCGCAAGCCCAGCCCCGCTGCGCGCAGCCGGACGCTCCATTAAAGCCGCTGCACTTGGACGCGCACCGTACCACTTCTGCATGCACCAGTGACCGAGTACTGCACACTATTGAACATGTCTGTGGATTCCATGGGAGACGAACTCATTTTCTTTGTCAATGGGAAAAAGGTAAGCATTTACCACTTTTTTTCTGTCCATTAAAGTTTAAGAACGTATACATTTATTGGCCGCATGATTACAAAACAGCGAATTTAAGACATATCTCATCATGTAATTAAGGTTAGCTCGCATACATTTTTCATGAAAGTGAAAACTTAAGATAAATATAACGTTTATAATTAAGAGTATATATTTTAAATTGATTAGATACGTTGATCAGATATTACTGTGCGTTGCTCATGTGATATCAGTGATAAGCTATGTTATTTAATTTGTGTTTTATTAGTGTTAATGTACGTGTGAAGGAGAACTGATTGTTGCGATCTGACAAAGCTGTCATTCGCATTATAGAATCAGCTCTATTGGAAGCGAAGGTTAATACAACATTGTCAGGTTATAATGGGCTGGTAGCAAGAATAGCAATTTATCTGCTTTGGCAGAGTTCAAGTACAAAGCAACATGTTGCAAACTCAATTAATCATAGAGTGAAATACTGTGAGTTTTCTGTGAGTTTTTATTTAACCTTTATTGTGCCAGGTAGGTTCAGCTGTGATTGGAATGGCTGTGTGTGAGCTCAGTGTGAACACCAGGCTGAACTCTTACATAAACTCCTTTAAAGGCTGTCAGGAGCAGAGTGTGAGCATTGTACACTAAAGTGCTTCCATTGTTTTTTTTTTCAGATTGTGGAAAGAAATGCAGAACCTGAGATGACACTTTTGACATACCTCAGGAGAAAATGTATCCTCTTTGATTCCTACAGAGGAAAGGAGTGTGTTTCTTTTAAATCAAAGGAATTGGTGATTACATATTATTTGGAATTTTTCTAGACTGTGTCCTGATACTTTCAGGGGACTAGTGTACCATGCAAATGCCACCATTCACTCTACTGAGGAGAGTTGTGTGCATACACAGTGTGTTACTGCACTGAACATGAACAGAGACTTCAAACCTTGGGGTTTATGGCTGTGGTACTTTGTTCTGTTTACTTTATGTTTTGACTTGCTTTCATTTCATACCAGAAACATGTCTAATGGTCGCCTTAAACTGTTTTAAAAAATCATTGTGCAGCACTTCAGTCTTGCCCTTTGTATGAGATGCAACAAAATTTTGTTTTTGCCAATTAGTTCTTTAAATCTCTCATTACTGAAAGACCAGGCCTGTGACAGAAGGCGGAGGCAGCTGTTTTTCCAAACAGTTCAAACATCCCGTTTCTATCTGTTTACCTTCAGTAATCCATTTGCCTAACCAGTGGTTTTATATTCATGAAATCCTATGTTCAGACACTCTTCTTCCATGTTCTCTCTGGTATTAATCTCAGAGTTATGAAATTCTACCCCACAGAGTCACAAGACAAGTACCTGATGAAACAACCACTCCTGAAAGACTGCTGTTTGGTTGCTAAAGCGATTGGTCCTCATAGATCTGTTTGTAACACTGTACATTTTTGCAGAGTCACACCACCATTCAAGAATCTGTCTGTAGCGCTCAATCGTTCACTTTAACACGGGGCAACGGCCTCTCTGCGTGTTTAATGATCTTTCGGGGTGTATCAGCTGTGGCCCAATCCTGCTTCAATACGGAGTATTCCCGTCAATCATTGATCTCAGTTTGGTTTGCGCAGCAGAGACAGTGTGGCGTCTCTGCTTTCAGCTTCATTCAAAGACACTTGTTTGTGAGTGGCCTGATGGGCTCAGAACAGAACCTCCTTCTGCCTGAAGGCGTGGCTTTGGAAGTGTGTGTGACAGGTCTGTTTTCCCATTGGTTCCATGTTCCTTAACACCTGTTCTCTCAGTGGGTCTTACCGGAACCAAACTGGGCTGCGCAGAGGGTGGCTGTGGAGCCTGCACTGTGATGGTGTCCAGGTTCCACCTGCACCAGAACCGGATTGTGTATCCTTTCACAAGCACAGCGACGCGGTGCTCTGTCAGAACCAGAGCGAGGCCCAGGCCAAACCAGAACAAAACATCCAGACCTGTGTCTAATGCTGAGGTGTTATTTGTCCTTCTCTCCAAAAAAGTACAATGAGTCATTCCAGTCTTGGAGGGTGTTCAAGGCTTCCATGTTCCTGTGTCAGAGACCATAGCTTTAATTTATCTTCCTTCTAGATGCCCTTATCCACAGCTTGCAATGTTACATATTATCCATTTACACAGCTGAGTATTTGCTCCTGGACAGGGTAAGTATACTGGTACAACAGCAGCACTGTATCTGAGAGTCATGCCTGGTTCCTAAACCCCTCTGCCACAGTGCTGAAAACACACTGCACTGTTTCCAGATGGTGGGGGAGCAGGTAGACATGCCACTATCACAACACAAAAGACAGAAGCAACATCAGCTGAGAATGGCATAATGTGTCATTCAAAAGTAGATTATGAGTGGAAACTTGCTTTGAAATCATGACATAAAAAACAACTGGACTTGGCTTCAAAACTTTTCGATTTAATTTGTAACTTTGAGTTCATAACGGATGTAATCATATGGGGCAATTAAAGGCCAAAAATATGACTATCAAAATGTAAAACTGTAAGAAGTCAGAAGCCCAGAGGCAACAGTGTATTATTCAAGATTTACATAAAATGCTTAGGTCCAAATATACTGCATTATGTCTCTTATAGACACCACATTAATAATACTCATATACACCACATTATCAATACTCATTCACACTGCATTAATAATATTCATATACACTACATTAGTAATATCAGTATATCCTATGTTATTAATATTTGTATACCCCATCTACACCATGTTAATAATATTAATATAAGACATCAAAGTTAAAAGTACCAATCCCCAGCATAAATACAACACAAGGAGTCTTTATTTAGCCAAATTATTGACTAATTATTATTATTACAATTATAGCCATTATTAGCCAAAGCCCAGCTACTGTATTCAGTGTTGACTATCTGAAGAAATGTCCTGGGAAAAGCTAACGATGTAGTTCTCCTCGGAACTAATTTAGTGATTCAGAGTCCCAGTTTTATGTGCTGGATTTGTAATGCTCTCCAATGTCATTAGAAGTATATAATCAGTTATGTGCTCTTGTGTATTGCCTTATATAATGTAAAGTTAAACTGTCTGGTCTTGGGTTGCCAGTCCTTGATAACCCTGATCCAGTCACCACTCTGTAAATGCCTGTCTGGCCCCAGTCTGCTCCCTGCACCACTGTGCCGTCACCACCGTGGAGGGGATAGGGAGTGTGGCAACCAAACTGCACCCGGTTCAGGTGAGAACTCTGTGGAGTTTCCACTTCCAACTGCTGAATCTCTGGCTCAGAACGCCCTGCAGCTGAAGCACTGCAGTCGTGTACTTTTTCACTCCTACGTTAGAAAAAAATGTGAGTGTTGCATATAATGTAAGAAATTAATGTAGGCAAGTATGTATTATTTTGGGTGCTGTTTTTTGAGTTTCATTAAAAATATTCACATGGTAGCTAGCATTTACTGTCTGGGTAACTCATTTGACCTTATTTGTGTCAGACAGGCCATACAGACATTCCATGCATGATAATCTTGAGTTTTAGGCCATCATTTGCCTACTTCTTGTTCTAGTTAGCTAGAGACAGCATATTACGCGACCACTTAGCTAATAAAATCAAACCATTCCGGCGGAAATTAACTGTGGTAAATTTCAAGGGTCAAAACAGGGACTTGTGATTAATTGCAAAGTAAAAAATAAAATAATAACACATCATAGCCCTATCACTCAGGGTTATGTGTAGCTTCCCTGAGCTCAAGTTTTCTCACCGTCCATAATTTACATAATCAACAGAAAAGCATGCAGCCACCATGCGTAAATGTATTAATATGTAGATATAATTGCATTTGCATTGCATTGTCAGCAACTGAAACCAGCCTTGTGCTGATTGATTTAGTGTGGCCATCGCAACACCTGTTTGAGTCTCTGTTTCTGTCCAGCCCAAACACTCCTGGATCACGGGCCAGGGGTAAAACAGGGATGCTTTCGGATATAAAGGACATAAGTTTTTTGATATAGCAGGTTTATATAATTATATATTTATTATATATTTTGATGTTGCAGGTTTATATAAGGTTTTCCCATGCTGGAATCTTACTCCCTTACTTACGTATAGATTTTAAAGCTCTGCTTAAATGCAGTAGGGAGTAGGGTCAGGGTTACCTGAGTCAAAGAGATCTGCTGTGAATCATTCCACTGTGAATCGCTCCGCTGATCGCCGGCTCTCCTGCAGGAGCGAATCGCCAAGGCTCACGGCTCTCAGTGCGGCTTCTGCACGCCGGGAATCGTGATGTCCATGTACGCCCTCCTGAGGAACAACCCGCTCCCCTCCATGCTGGACATAGAGGAGGCCTTTCAAGGTATCGCATGCACACCTTCAGCCTGCTCTCAGCGGCTCCCCCACACCTGTGGCAGGTAGACCCAGAGTCCGGCCAACGCCAAGCTCACATCTGCAAACACTCGTATGCGTTTGGAGCTGGGGAGATGTCAGTCCTCTTTAAAAAGGGCATTTTATCATGACATCAGGATGTCTTTGGTTAATCAGGAGCTAAACTGGCAAGTGATATAAAAGACTGCTGTGTGCTTGTCCGTAGTGGCTATCACAGGTCATTCGAAGGTGTAGATCAGTTCTTTGTTCAGAATGTAACTGATGTACTCTCGCTGATATATTTCTGTCTCTCGCTGATATATTTCTGTCTCTCGCTGATATATTTCTGTCTCTCGCTAATATATTTCTGTCTCTCGCTGATATATTTCTGTCTCTCGCTGATATATTTCTGTCTCTTGCTGTGTATCTGCCAATCACAGGCAATCTGTGTCGTTGCACCGGGTACCGGCCAATACTGGAGGGGTACAAGACCTTTGCGAAAGTGAGTGACTTGTCTGTCAACCGCACTGTGATCCAGTTTCGGACAGTCAATGCATGAACGCACCACATCAACAGCTTTGTCCCGTGACTCTTACTACAGTGAGTGTCATGGTACGAAGTGGCATTATGGGTAAACCCCAAACACTTACATGCCAGCCTGCTCATCAGCACACGGTGACTCTCCATTCTCTCGGATTTGGCTTAGGAGTCACTATGTAAACAGTGGAAAACTGAATAGCTGTGATGATGAAACCTTAGTGCACAAACACAGATGAAATTGCTAGCGCAACATCAAAATTTCTCTAAGGATGTCACAAAGTGAGGTACAGGGGACTTTCCAGTGGTAATCAAAAAAAACTCATGGGCCCATTTGGGAGAAACTGAAAATTATTTTCCAGCTGCTTGCAACGAGGTGGTCAGGTTTTTTAAATCAGTTTTCATTGGTTGTGTGTCCACAGGAGGGGGGCTGCTGTGGCATGAATGGGAAAGCAAATGGCTGCTGTATGACCAATGAGGACAAAGAGGAGTACACAAATGTGAGTACCGTCCTTCTGTGTGCACAGGCTGTGAGTACATACAGTACAGGCCTTCTTACACATGGCAGAATGCAGTTTTTATATTCTACTCTTGTTTTTAATGTGGATCTTTAAACTGATTTGACTTGTTCCTCCATGTGGAGGAAAAAAAAGGTCTTTCAGCTGTAAGGTTTCTAGAAAATGGATCTTCTCCCTGGAGTGTGTTTTAGAGTGGAGGAGATTTTAGGCTGGGTGGGCGTGGGATGCACTGTAACTGTATGCTTGTTTGGAAATCAGTGTGTCCTGGTCGTGTCACTAACCTTCAGAAGGGCAGTCATATGCGTGAACTGTACATTCTGCATTGAAAAGGTCAGAAATATGCCATAATCCTGGCCTAAGGCTAAAGCACGTGAATTACCCATCCGGTGTACGTTTATTTTCAGCTGTCTGAGAGGCTGTAGCAGTGTCTGAGCCTCTGCTGAGCTGAATAATAAACAAAACCACACTCTTTTCTGTAGCATTTTCAGGACGAATCATACAGTACCTCTGCACCCATCTCATGGGGGTACAGCTGAATTTGAATCTGAAATTGTACATTTTCATTTCTTTCCTAAGGAACATGAAAAATTTTGTCATCTTCAAATGGAAGTCAAAATTTTTAATTTGTTGTCTATAACGTCATAGGCCTTGTGTCTACTCATATGTGTCTTGATGAGATTGTCATGACAGAGTAATCCTGGCTCTTAGCTGTGCCTGTGAGTGGATCACTTGGACATGCATGTGGTTATTTGATTTTGTTTGTTATTCTTCACACCAAGCCCCCGGGGTGGCTGTAGGGGTGAGCACACAGCCAAGCCCCCAGGGTGGCTGTAGGGGTGAGCACACAGCCAAGCCCCCGGGGTGGCTGTAGGGGTGAGCACACAGCCAAGCCCCCGTGGTGGCTGTAGGGGTGAGCACACAGCCAAGCCCCCGTGGTGGCTGTAGGGTTGAGCACACAGCCAAGCCCCCGTGGTGGCTGTAGGGTTGAGCACACAGCCAAGCCCTCGGGGTTTCTGTAGGGGTGAGCACACAGCCAAGCCCCTGAGGTGGCTGCAAGGGTGAGCACACAGCCAAGCCCCCGGGCTTTCTGTAGGGGTGAGCACACAGCCAGCTGTTTCAGATTAGAATGGATTCTCTTACTTGAACAATGACAAACAATGATGATGCACAGAGCTCTGATTGGTCCAGGCAGGCCATGGGTAATGCTACTCAGAGCTGATTGGTCAGAACACCTCCTCTGTGTATATTCTGCTCGTCTCACTGAAGAATGCTCACATTTGACCCTTAATGTTGTAATATTTCTGATTTATGTCGGCAGGGGCATTCAATCTCACAGCTGTATGACCCATCAGAATTCTCACCCCTGGACCCTACGCAAGAGATCATATTTCCTCCAGAGCTACTGGTACATGTACATCTGGCTTTTCCACAAAGGCTGGATATAATGTTACATTCATGCGCAGATTCTACACTTATCCTTATGTACTGAAAGAATACAAAATTATGCTACACAATCACATTGTCTGACTTGTTGAATAACTTGCCATAGTTCTAAGGACATGCAATGCACCTTGAAGTACCTTTCAAATGCATATCGAATTCAGCTTTCCCAGTATGTCCAAAGACACACACATCAGTGTTAGTCTTGCATGTTTTCATTTTCATGTGTAATTGTAAAATATCTGATTTCAGGTAGTGTATGCAAAATACACCATTACTGTGTGTTTTCAGGCAGAATTTGGGTAGACGGGTGTATGATATGGGCCGGGTGAGAATGTGTATCCCAGCCTAACCGTATTCTCTGTTCGGCAGCGTTTGGAGAAGAAGTCTCAGCGACAGCTGCGTTTCAAAGGGGAGAGGGTCCTCTGGGCTCAGCCGAGCTCCCTCTCAGAACTGCTGGACCTCAAGGCACAATACCCTGCAGCCAAGCTGGTGGTTGGCAATACAGAAGTCGGTGAGGCACTTCCTTCAGAAAATGTTTTCAGCTATGAAATAAAAAAAGGAATATACTTCTGTGAGCTTATGCACAAGAATTTGTTGCTGGACAAATGCTATAAAAATGTGTGGATTCTGGACTGTATGTCTTAATTTTCAACTATAAAAATGACAGGTTGATGTAGTTCAATTTTGATACATTCTGGTACTACAAATTGATACATTTGAAAAATATATTTAGTGTGTTCATTGGTGATGTTTGAGGGGCTGTGGTTGATTGTGAATGTGGAAACAGCAGGGGTGTGCTGTTAAGCACTAGGCAAAACCAGTTTCCCACAGTGGAAATTCTTTATAGCTGTTGCATACCATGAATGTGCATATGGCCAGAATCAGCCAATAGGACCTGATTACATAATTTTAATATGGCTGATGGACTTGCAGTGTGTTCATGTTTCACATGGTGTAGATTCCCACACAATGTCAGACATTAATTTCATATTTGTGTGATGTTAAACTAAGCAGAGCAGAATAAGGACAAAGAGCCCTGTTTTTTTAAATCTATGCTTTTTTTCCTCTGCATGGAAGTGATTTAAATTGAGTGATTCAAATATTTAAATATTTGAATATCTGCCAGGCTCATCTTGGTAACTCACAAAAATGACAGGAAAAAGTTAAACCAAACAACACTGCTGTTGGAGTGTGCTGGCTAACTAATGACCTTGAACAGTCATATGGCTGTGATGATGTCATATTTAGATCACTTCATGCTAGCCTAGCATTTGGCAGGTTGGCCTCACCCCTTGTAGCTCTTGCTATCAGTCTGTTGCTGAAGGGATGAAGGCATTATGGCTGCCCTAGCTTTATATTGTTATGGCTCAGGGCCTTTTATTAATATTCTGGCACAGCACTTGAAGTTAACGCCTCCCTCAGGTTGGTATGGAGATGTCTGAGGGGAACATCAGCGCAAACATATAAGTGTGAAAACGTATGGAATCGGGTCTGGGGTTTAGCACAGAAAGAGCAGCACTGAGTCTCGCGGTTCAGCAGTCATGCTACGATCAGCCAGAGCTGTGCAGAACATTCCTCATGTTATTATGGATTGCAGCCATGCTAGTTTGTCCTTTATTGGTGTTCATGTGTAACAAAGCTGCAGTATGACAGTGACAGTGGCTGTTGAGATTGGCAACAAGGTCGCTGGCCCATGTAAAGGACTGTGGATCATACTCTACAGAGTTTCCTAGTATAATCTTTAGTATACTTTACTACTACTTCACTACTGTAATATAACATACTACTTTGGTATTTTTAGTATACTACTGTACTTTGTTCAATATGCTAGTACTGTTCTACACCAGGTTAATGATATTATTTATTGTCTTCAAGGCATTGAAATGAAGTTCAAGAACCTCCTGTATCCGGTGATTCTGGCTCCGGCGTTCATCCCGGAGCTGAATGTGGTCCAGCACACAGAAGGAGGTGAGTCAGTGAGAGTCTGCCCGTCCCCGGCCGATCTCTTGCCCGTCCCCGGCCGATCACCTGCCCGATCTCCTGCCCGTCCCCGGCCGATCTCCTGCCCGTCCCCGGCCGATCACCTGCCCGTCCCCGGCCGATCACCGACCCGTCCCCGGCCGATCACCGGCCCGTCCCCGGCCGATCTCCTGCCCTCTTTCCTGCACAGACTAACCTTGGGCAAGCGTGTTCTGAATGTCCAAATGTGTCCCTCAGTCTCAGTCAATTAAATACTCCAAAAATTTTAACAAATTTAATGGCACTGTAGAGTTATTAGTGGGATGGTGTAAGGTCATTTTTTGCCGTGCTTGACAGTTGAGAATTCTTTGAAGGCAGACAGGGAGACTCCAAGAACCATGAAATTAATCAAAGCATGCTTTAGTAGATAACAAGTAAATCCATGATCACCTTGAATGTGGCTTATCATTACATTATACTATTGTCATTTAGTAGATACTCCTGTCCAGTGAGACTTACATAGGTTACTATTTTAACATGTTATCCATCTATTCAGCTGGATATTTACCAAAGCAATTCTGGGTTAAGTACCTTGCCCAAGGGTACAGCCGCAGTGCCCCAGCAGGGAATCAAACCAGCAACCTTCCAGTTACGTGCCCTCTGCTCCTTACCGCTATGCTACGCTGCCAGCCGCCATTCTCATCGTTCTGTGTGCTCTCGCGCGCGTGGAACATCAGCAGAACGTTGTTAGAAGCTCTGCAGGGTGGATCCGGACCCCTGCTCGCGTGGCGGAAATGTGTGGCATGCACACCTGCATGTGATGAGACGCCCTGGGCACTCAGAGGGACCTCTGAAAGGTGCAGTGAGGTGCTCTTGGCTGTTGCAGGGATCCTGTTTGGAGCGGCCTGCACCCTGACTCTGCTGGGGGAGGTGCTTCGGAAGAGCGTGCAGGACCTCCCCTCCTACCAGACGGAGGTGTTCCGGGCGGTTCTGGAGCAGCTGCGCTGGTTTGCCGGGCAGCAGATCCGAAACGTCGCGGTAAGCCAACCGCACGGTTGCTTGTCCAATTTCAGCTCTATTGAGTTCTATTTTTCTTAAAAATGAATAAGTATTTTAAAGTTAAAATTTGGTAAAGTCTTTTGTTGGAAATTCCAAGTACCTGGACTTTGTTCTGTTCTTGGATACTAGCTAGTACACATAGGATTATGAGACTTTGTGGCTGTCTTATTAGGTATGGTTTGTAAACTTGAAAATGAAAGAGCAATTCTGAAATTATTACATATATCTAGTATCAGATTTCCCCAAAAGTGTTGTTGTGTACTGAGGAGTAGCAGATATTATAGCATGCATTGAATTATACTAATCCATACATCATTACAACAAGTCCGAGCAGTTTGAACCTGCCTGTTCAAATCCAGAGAAAGAAGAAGTCAGTTGTGTACAGGTGTAAGATCCCTCAGGTTACCTGTTTTCCTGTTGTTCTCAGGCTATAGGTGGCAACATAATGACTGCCAGCCCCATCTCAGACCTTAACCCTGTGTTCATGGCTGCTGGCTGTAAGCTCACTCTGCTGTCCAAAGGTGAGCTGTCCCTGGCCTCCTGCCCCATGTCACTTCCTGTGCAGGGGTCAAAGGTCTTTACACTGTGTGATGGAGTGAGTCTCGGCAGACAGAGAAGGTAAATGATTAGGCAGATGGTAGCATCTAACAGCACTCAGCACTCTCACTGTCCTGCCGTGGAGCGGGCCTGGCAAAGGTGAGCACATTTACCTGCCAAGTGCTGAAGGATGCAGCACAGGAGCGGAGCGCTGATAACCTGCTGACAGCGTGAACTCACACACCACCGCGATCCTGATCTCACCCCGCTCACTGCCGCCTGACCCAGGAATGCCACGAATCTTCTTTCCTGAAGTTAAAAATTGCAAGCTGTAAAAACAAACACCCTGTGTTTCCCAGGATGAAGCAAGAATAGCACAGAGGAATCCTGGGTAATTATACCAAAGCAACTGCCATGTAACAGAACTGTGTTTTTAACCCCATGCTGCACAGTTTAAATGAACTTTAGGATATCAGGCGCCCTTTCGGAAGGAAAAGTTATGGATTTGTATTATGGTGAATGTTATGCTTGGGTTTGACTGTTTGCATGTAGCTGGGATGAGTGAAAGAGTCTCTCCATGGACCAGGTGGCAAACGAGTGCTTCAGATGGATGATAGGTTCTTTACTGGCTACCGAAGGACAGCCCTGAAGCCTGAGGAGATCCTGGTCTCCATTGAGATCCCCTACACAAAAAAGGTGAGAAACCCAACACACAAAATGGTTTGGTCATTGGACTGTGACACCCCCATACAAGGCGCATACCAAGACAATGTATGGGAGCTGGGATGTGTGTTTCTGAGTATAATGTCACTAATATTCTATATACTATATATACTATATCTAGTTTATCTATATACAGTCCCTTACTGAATGTGATACCTGTGTTTAATTTTATTGGACATGTTGGGTGTGAATGTCAAAAATGTCAAATCACAAATAATCTCTCTCTGCTGACCCGTAAGGACACTAAAAACCAAAGGGGGCATGAGGCATAGTGCATTCTGGGATGCATAAATCAGGCTGCGTGGTGCTGAGTTACTTTATCAGGTCCACTGCTCTGTTCCAGGGCCAGTACTTCTCTGCCTTCAAGCAGGCCCCTCGTCGGGAGGACGACATTGCCATAGTAACCTGTGGGATGAATGTTGTGTTTGAGGAAGGCACCAACTCTGTGAAGGACCTCCGGCTCAGCTATGGAGGAATGGCCCCCACCACAGTGCTGGCCAAGAACACCAGCAAGCAGCTCATCGGCAGGTCAGCTCAGACACGCAGAAGACCTGTGAAGATGGATTTATGCAAAGGATACTGAGGGCTGCTCTCTGGAAAAATGGCATTTAATCTTCAGTTTTCATTTAGCATTTATTTCTAAGTGAACTGTAGCTTTCAATGAGTGTTAAGGTAACTGGAAAATGGCAGTGGGAATTTGAAGATACACATCAAGGAAGATGTCTAGTTACGTTACATTATTGGCATTTAGCAGATGCTCTTATCCAGAGCAACTTACATCAATTACAGGTTTTGTTTTTTTTTTTGTTATCCATTATCCAATGTTATCCATTTATACAGCTGGATATTAACTGAGGCAAATGCGGGTTAAGTACCTCGCCCAAGGGTACAGCAGCAGTGCCCCAGTGGAGAATCAAACCGGCAACCTTTCAGTTATGCGTCCTGCTCCTTACCACTATGCTACACTACCACTTTGGTAGCTGAACATACCAAGCACTCACCACGCCAACAGCTCTTGCTATGTTGATTTAAAAGTGCTTGGTGCCTCCAATCAAATATTTTCAAACTATCCTAACTGCTTCTTCCTGATATTTTCAAACTATCCTAACTATCCTAAATGCTTTTTCCTGGTATTGCTGTGTCAGCGCATTCAGTCCCAAGATGCTGTGGTTTGTTGGCGGTGAACATGTCCCATGATGCCTCAGTGTGGTTGGTGCTAATGGCAGTGTATCGCCGTGCAGGACCTGGAATGAGGAGCTGATGCAGGAAGCCTGTTCCCTTTTGGCTGAGGAGATGACCCTTGACCCCTCAGCCCCTGGTGGAATGGTTACCTACAGACGCACGCTGACGATCAGCCTCTTCTTCAAGTTCTTCCTGACTGTCCAGCACAAGATGGCGCGGGATTTCAATGCAGAGGTGAGGCAGGGTGCAGGTGTGAGTGGAGGGGGGACAGACTGGGGTCCAAGTGTCAGTAAATCCATCAATAGCACAGGTGGAGTGAGAGTGGAAAGAACAAGTGAACAGGCTGTTAGGTTGCATTTAAACTGCACACAGCAGATGGGTTACTGTTGCATATAAACAATTATGGACAGTACTGTCATGTCACATGGGTTAGCATACCTTTAGCTGAAGGTTGGTCAGTACTTTTTTTTCAGTTCAGTGACTGTATTCTAGATATGTTCCTGATGTTAGCTTATGTGTTGTATGTGGTTACCTCACCGATCACCTGCCATGGTAAAGTTTACACTTTTTCAGCATGCTGACGTGCATGCTGTTACCCTTAACAATAGTTTCAGCCCCCCAACGTGTCTCCCTGCTGACATGATGAACTTCCAGTCTGAAGCAGTGCTTTTACTGCACAGGCTGAACTTGCCATTACAGCCTCATCAGGCCTGTTCAAAAGCTGAGACATAACTAATTTCAGAATGTGCACCGTATCCATTTGCATTCTGACAAGGGGAATGTGTCTTCTGAATGCTGTCTTTTTAAACTGATATGACAATATGCAAATATTTAGAATAAGTGAGGCTAGTTACCCGAGGACACCGTAATGGAAATACAGCCGCACATTAAGCATGGAGTCAGTAATGCGTGTGCAATTCTCTGAGAAAGAATTCTAATGCAGCGTTCCTTTCCATGCTCCTGCCCCCCCCCCCCGCAGGGCATTCTCATGGAGGATGTGAGACCTGACTATACCAGCGCTATAGAGCTCTTCCACAGGGAGACCCCCTCCAGCGTCCAGCTCTACCAGGTACACACCCTCTGCCTCAGCCCGCTCCTGGCTTTCTCTCCACTTAGTTTATCCATATGAAGGTTTCTTCCTCCAAATCTGTATTAAGATTTTCAAGATGCATTTTTGGAGAGGGGATTTCAGATTTGAGAGCAGCACACATTGTCCTGTAGTTTATCTGTGTTCAATGTAGCCCATCCTCTGCCCTGTGGGTCTGATACACTCACTCAATTTCCTTTTTGGATAAATAAAGTATTATCTATTCATCTATTATCTATGTGCTACACTGTAGAACCTACAGCTGTAGGTCAGCTCTTGGGTCTTTGGATTTGTGGCATGTCAGGATTTCAATGCGCCATTCTAAAAGAGAGTGGATTTATGGATTTACGGGGATCTGTGAGGAAGCTCTTCGCCTGTGTGCCGTGTGACATCACAACTTGTGCTGCACCCCCAGGCAGTGCCCCCAGGGCAGAACGACGTCGACGTGGTGGGCCAACCCATAATGCACCTGTCAGCGCTGAAGCAGGCCACTGGGGAGGCGGTCTACTGCGACGACATCCCCCGCTTCGAGAACGAGCTCTACCTGGCGCTGGTCACCAGCACCAAAGCACACGCCTACATCCAGTAAGTACGACGGTATGTGGTGGCAGTGGTCGCCTCAGCAACCGCGGACCATGCAGGGGTGTGACCTGTTCCTTGTGTCACACCTGGCAGGTCCATTGATGTGGACGAGGCCCTGTCTCTACCTGGCGTGGTCACCTACCTGTCTGCTAAGGACATTCCCGGCAGCAACCTGACGGGACCTGCAGTCTATGATGAGACCGTACTGGCTGATGATATGGTGACTTTATTGAGGGGGGATTATTGTGCTGACGGGTACAGGAGAGAGTGAATGAAAAAAGGGATGAATAAGGTTCACCTTACAAAATCATATGCTGGCTTTTCCTTGAATACTAAAGTTATGTTATTATTTAATTTTCATTTTAAATATATGCTGCAGAATTATGTATTTTATACATGTATTTTAAGCTCAAACTGTATAAGAATAGGCTGTTTTTGAAGGGACAAACTTTATGCACTTTGCTATTACTGGTAGGATAAAAAGTGAGTATAAATTTTCTAATAAATCTAATAAATCCTCAGTACTAGTCTTCTCAAACTAATAAATCCTTAGTCAAGTTATGTAGCCATTTCTTGATTTTGTATTTGTTTGTATTTGTTCCAGGCAAAGAAATTGTAAACTGCTACTTACAGTTGTGATCACTCACTAAATGTTAGGTTAAGAAACATCTTAACAAGAATTAAACACAATTTACAGTGATTTTTCTAGTGCTTACTCACAATCACTGACATGAGGGTGTAGCTCAGTGTCTGCCTCTCCGAGGGTGGTGACCCAGTTTGCCGGCCTTGAAATCCCGATTGTGACACTTGATGCATTGTTCATTTAAAAATATATGAATGTAGCTGTAGATCTGGGGCCAGGTCAGTGTGTGACTATGAAATGAGCGCGTTAAGTGTGTGAGATCACATGAGATCACAACTATCTGCTGGGCCAATGCTGCGGATGCTCTCAGACTCCACAGCGTTCTGGTCTCGTGTCTGAGCAGCTCACATGTGGCTCAAGTGACTCTCTCTCTGTCATCCAACTTACGCGATTCACAGAATCAATTCCTCTCTTTTATAGGATGAAGGCCGTAAGGTTTGGCCATTCAGTCAAAACTCTGTGACGACCATGAGGAAAATTCAATGGGAAAAAAATTCAAGGAATGTGTATTTATGGAAATGTCAGAATATACTACTCATACCAAGAAGTTCCGTGTATAGAATATGTTTGTCATTATCAGCAATCATTCCGTTGTTACTGAAATAGTTTTTGCATCAAAAAAAAATAAGAAAGAACTTATTAGTTTTGCCTGCAGTGTGCTTTGCTTGATGACAGCATTAGCGTGTAGAGCTGGTGTCAGTCGTCACTGTCCTCTGAAACAACAGCTCAGCTCAGTGTTGGGGGGGCGGGGAATGGAAGACAGCCTTTCTCTCCTGTTTCACAGAGTGTCAGCGCTGATAGGGGGTCAAAGCCGTCAGACACGCCTCTTATGTTTACAAATCCACTTTGGTGTCTGGCAGTTACAGGATTAGCGCAGAGCCGCTCGGCTGAGACGCCGTGACGCTGATGTTAAACTGGCCCTCTCTCCACGCCCCTGTGCCCCCAGGTCACATGCGTGGGTCACATCGTGGGCGCCGTGGTGGCCGACTCGCAGTCCCACGCCCAGAGGGCAGCCAAGGCTGTGAAGATCTGCTACAAGGAGCTGAAGCCGGTCGTCACCATTCAGGTGGGTTTGGGGGGGGGTGAGTGGGCATGCGGGGGGGTCTCCTTCAGCCCCTGTGTCTACAGGAAGACTCTCTCCTAAATGAAAAGGATAGACCGACCCCTGTGACAGTGCAGTCATTCAGAAACGGATTTGAGCAGCCTGTGACCAGGGCCAGGAGGAGGTTGCTCTCTGTGTGCAGCGGACCCTTCACGGCCGGTCGTTTACACCTGGGCCCCATTCCGCCCCCCCTGTGTGCAGCGGACCCTTCACGGCCGGTCGTTTACACCTGGGCCTCATTCCGCCCCCCCTGTGTGTAGCGGACCCTTCACGGCCGGTCGTTTACACCTGGGCCTCATTCCGCCCCCTGTGTGCAGCGGACCATTCACGGCCGGTCATTTACACCTGGGCCTCATTCTCTGCTTCATGCGATTGTTGTGCTTACAGTCAATTAGAAGCATGAATAGGGAACGTGCTCAAAGATCAAGGCGAGGTTAAACATTTTTCCGCCTATGACCTCAGACTTGTCAGCTCGTCAGCCCTCGTCACGCTGTTGCCGGGTGCAGCACTCCTGAGCAGTGACCCCGCTGACCTCTGCGTTTCTGCTGCATCAGCCTAATGTCACATGACCCCTCAGTGTTCTCCACCATATTTCCCAATTCACTGTTTCTCCACCATGCACCTCACAACAAGATCAGTCTGGATGAAAACTGCATTTAGTCTTCATTCATTTTGGTTTGTTATACAGCAGTATGAAGTCATTAGTTGATGTAATTAAAGGAAAGATGTTAAATGGTAAAATATTGTTTAAATATTTTAGTCAGATGTAAAAGCCTGAGCATTGAAAGAGAGCTGCTCCAGCTGATGATGTAATAATGTGTCTCCAGCAGGGGCGTGTCCCCAGGAAATCATCCCTTAATTTCGATTCATCTTTTCCCCCGTACAGGAGGCAATTGCATGTAAATCATTTTACCTGCCTGTGAGAAGCATAGAGAGAGGAAACTTGGCACAGGGATTCCAGGAAGCAGATCACATACTGGAAGGTGGGCTGCATTCTACCTGTTTCCACACCCGTCTGTACACCTGGCTCCACACCTGTTTCCACACCTGTCTGTACACCTGGCTCCACACCTGTCTCTCCACAGTGCTCAGTCAGGGACTGCGGGACCATCAATAATATAAGAGCATCTGAGGTCATGAAAGACATGAATCACAAAAAAACATGCAAAAGGTGATTTAAAGTGAGTCTGTGAAACCTGGCACAGACAGTTTAAGCAGGGCATTCTCAGTGATTACCAAGGACAGAACATCAATCAGTCAGAGTGTGCATCTACAGACCAAAGCTGAGTGTCATTCCCAGGTTCACGCTTTGAACTGCACATTTTAAAGCAGATTCAGTCTCAGATGTTTCAGGAATAACATGGAACCTACACAGGAACTGTAAAAAGAGACTTTGGCCTTGACCCTAACCCCTGACCTACTGACTGCTTTAACCCCTGACCCCTGAACTACATTGCTGTTACTTTAAAGAGCCTTAATCAGCAATGTAAAGTATTTTCCCCACCCACACGGTGCTGTTGTGTGTATTTAGCGGTTGCTTTACTGATCAGACATGGGCTTCACGCCTCCTCTGACTCAGCTTTCTGCCTCCGCCTCCGCAGGGGAGATGCACATTGGGGGGCAGGAACACTTCTACTTGGAGACAAACTGCACCCTCGCTGTTCCCAGGGGGGAGGACGGGGAGATGGAGCTGTTTGTGTCCACCCAATCCATCGCAAAAACACAGGTAATGCCTCCCCGGGATGGAGAGACTCAGCATTGCACATCTGTAGGGTGGAGCGGTCCTCTCACTGCAACGCAGAGAGACGCTTGAGAGAGGACGTAGATGCAGGTGTATCACAGCAGTGAGCGGTGGGGCCCTGAAAACAGTCCAGCCCTTTCCATGTCACTGAATCCTCAGCTTGCATTTAGCAGTTAGCAGAAAGGAGACACACTGTAAAGTGATCCTACAAAGCCTGATGTTTATTTAGGATTAGACACGTTTTCTCAGGCCTCAGTCCATTTCTCTTTGTTTCTTGTCTTGATGCTTGGAATTTTAGCACCTGGTTGCCAAGGCTGTGGGAGTCCCAGCCAATAGGATTGTGTGCAGGGTGAAGCGAATGGGCGGGGGCTTCGGGGGCAAGGAGAGCAGGAGCACAATTCTCTCTACAGTGGTCGCCCTGGCAGCAAACAAGTAGGTGGAGCCATCATCCCGAAACACTCTGACTGGTGAAAATATCAGACATCTGAAAATACCTCAGGCATATACAGAGATATTGTATGAGCAGGAACATTATCACATTAATGAGGTCACTGTGAAGCTCAGTACTGGTAGCATTACCCTTTGTGCAGAGCTAGCATTTGACTTTACAGTATAAAAACTGTGGGTATGAATATAGAGAGTGTAAACTGTAGAGGCCTGTTGTGAATCATCCGGCTGTTTCTGGGTTTCTCTCATGTGTCAGAGTGAAAAAGCCAGTCCGCTGCATGCTGGACCGAGATGAGGACATGCTGCTCACAGGCGGCCGTCACCCGTTCTTCGGCCGCTACAAGGTAGGACGCTACGGTCACAGTTCAGCACTGTCCTGCCCTCCTCCACAGTCACTGACACCTTCAGTCACTTTAATCCAGCTGCTCTCATATGGCTGACTGTGGAGCAGCTCACTCTGCATCTCAGTGATCATGGCAGCATGAGGAGTATGGTGAGGAGTATGGTGAGGAGTGACAGCACCATTAACCCTTGTGACCATGGACTCAGGTGCCACATGGTTATTAAACTGATGCTTCTTCCCCCTCTTTCCGTGTTCTGCATGTTATTACTGTGCACAAACAGCCGTTGATGTCATCTTTCCGTTTAGGTGGGCTTCATGACAACTGGAAGGGTAGTTGCTCTTGACGTGACCTATTACAGCAACTCCGGAAACTCTATGGATCTCTCACTGTCAGTAAGTGATTATCTTATTGTGTCAATTATTATGTGGAAAGTATTTTTCATTCCATGTTGTTGAAAACGTACATTGTCCCAATTTATCGCATCAGATATAATGTGAATGTGGTGAAATCCATGAAGAGGCATCCACAGCTTGTCTTTTTTCATTAGATCATGGAGAGGGCTCTGTTTCACATGGAGAACTCCTACAGCATCCCACACATCAGGGGGACAGGCTACATGTGCAAGACCAACCTGCCCTCCAACACCGCCTTCCGAGGGTTCGGCGGGCCCCAGGGCATGATGGTAGCGGAGAGCTGGATGAGTGACGTGGCACTGCGCTGCGGCCTACCTGCCGATCAGGTGAGTGCAGACACTGATTCATTTGGCTTATTTTTTTATTATCATCGTCATTTAGCAGTTGCCTTCATCCAGGACAGCTTACAGTGCTTAACAATAACACTGAGGACAATTATCAACATAAAACTACATTTACAGTGGAAATCAATTTCAGTGCATCAAGAACGGGTTATTAAATTAGAGGCCTATTAAGTAAGAACCAATTAATATGCAAGGAAGTGAATGATCAAAGGATAAGTTGTTAACAGTATGTGCACAGGAAAAAATGGCTTATTCAGGAAATATATACTCACTGAATGCCACATGAATTTGTGTAGAAAGATGCAGAAATTATGTTTATTCTGCCTTATGGATGCAGTAGAAGACAGTGGAAGGCAGTGTGAGACCATGCAGTCCTCGTGTCGGACTCCATTGTGACGTCCCTGCAGGTACGCAGGATTAACATGTACAAAGAGGGAGACCTGACGCCCTTCAACCAGCGGCTGGAGCAGTTCACCATCGACCGCTGCTGGGACGAGTGCCTCTCCCTCTCCCACTACCACCAGCGCAGGACGCAGGTCGAGCAGTTCAACAGGTGGGGGGGGGGGGGCGTTTGCCACCGCTGACGGGAGCAGCTGGGAAACACCCGCAGACTGACTGATTCAGAATTACAGCCACACCCTGCCATTTATACAACGGAGCTGGTGAATAAGGTGGCAGTGTGGCAGACTGGTTAAGGAGACATCGCATTACATTAGATTATTGCCATTTAGCAGACACTTATCCAGAGCAACTTACATTGGTTACAGTTTATCCATTTATACAGCTGGATATTTACTGAGGAAATTGTGATTTAAGTACTTTGCCCAAGGGTGCAGCAGCAGTGTCCCAATGGGGAATTGAACCTTACCTTTTGGTTACGAGTCCTGCTCTTTAACCACTATGCTACACTGAGACCCAGAAAAGGTTGCAGGTTTGATTCTAAGATGGGCCTCTGCTCTTGCACCATTGTCGAAATTGTAAGTAACTGTATAAATGGATAACATGTAAAACCATTATCTATGTAAGCTGCTCTGGATAAAAACTAAGCAAAGACTGTACGATGTAAGCCCAGCTCAGATGTAGAACAGCCCTGCTGTCTTGGCGATGTGAACCTATGAACATGTACAGTAATAAACCAATTTTCTACCGGTGTGACTCTGCCTGACACTACCTCATCAGAGAGAGCGTCAGACTCGCCTTTTCCACGTTCAGTTGCTAGCGTTGTGTAAAGTTAAGAGCAGCATAACAGCTCTGTCATGTACAGGCAGCACCGCTGGAAGAAACGAGGACTCGCCATCATCCCCACAAAATTCGGCATCAGCTTCACTGCAGTCTTCCTCAATCAGGTAGCCTCATCACACTGTGTGTGTGTGTGTGAGGGAGAGAGAGAGAGATGTGTGTGTGTGTGTGTGTGTGTGTGTGTGTGTGTGTGTGTGTGTGTGTGTGTGTGTGCGTGTGTGTGTGAGCGAGAGAGAGAGAGATGTGAGTGAGTGTGTGTGTGTGAGTTGCTGTGCTATAGCTTACTGTATGTGAGAGAGAGAGAGAGAGAGAGAGAGAGAGAGAGAGCGCAAAAGAGGGAGATGCTCTGCTGTAGCTTACCGTGTTGTACATCTGTGTGTGGTGTGTGTGTTTGAGATGCTGTGCTATAGCTTACTGTGTGTGTGTGTGTGTGTGTGTGTGTGATGCTGTGCTATAGCTTACTGTATGTGTGTGTGTTTCAGGCGGGGGCGCTGATCCATGTGTACACAGACGGCTCAGTTCTGCTGACACACGGCGGTACTGAGATGGGACAGGGGCTGCACACAAAGATGGTCCAGGTGGGGAAACTGCTACTGTTCATTCAGGCCTCAGTTACCAACCGCTACTTTAGTACTCTGCTGCTAAGGGTTTGTTGGGAAGTACCATTAATGCACTTTTTCAGTGCTGCTTTATTTCACAATTATGTAGTGAGAGCTGCTGTTCTGCTGCTGAGAGACACTGGTGTTATGCTGAGTCTGGGATAGGTGGTTCAGCAGCACAGTGGGTGTGGGGTTATATTGAGGCTGATATTTATTTTACATTCCTTTTCTATGATGCACAGGTGGCCAGTAGGACTCTGGGCATCCCGACCTCTAAGATCCACATCACTGAGACCAGCACCAACACGGTACCCAACACGAGTCCCACTGCCGCCTCGGCGTCCTCAGACCTCAACGGCATGGCCGTCTACGTAAGTCACGCCCCGTCCCTCTCTCCCTCTCAGCCCGGGAATCAGCCGGCTGCTTTCATGATATTCAGCCAGAAAACGCTGGGGAGAAAGTTCCAAGAAGGGGTTAACTTCCGGCCACCCACAAATCAGAATGAGATGGAAGCTGGTATCAACCAAGCCAACAAAGTCCAAATTGCATTTTAGTGATGTGAAGTAAAGAATATGCAAATATATGTAAAATGCTAATGATTGTATATTTACCATTGCTCAAAGAACAACTCAAACATGTACTCAAAATCAAATATTTGACTAATAGTAATGCAAAACAAACTAGGCAGCACTAGCCCTGTTTTGGGTGGTTCTGGCCCAGACTGAAAGGAGATGTGTGTCCTGAGAGGGTGTGTGTTCTGTTCCTCTCAGAATGCCTGCGAGACCCTCCTGCAGCGTCTGGAGCCCTACAAGACCAAGAACCCAAAGGGTACCTGGGAGGACTGGGTCAGTGCTGCGCCCCTGTGCCAGGCACACGCTCTGGAATCTCTTTCATCAAAGCAAATCGTTGCAATGTGTATTTCCCCTGCCACTGTCAAACCAGACAGCAAGACATGTACAGCACACACCCACAAACTGAGATGAAGTCAGAGTTACCTTCAGCTAGACGAAAACATTGGCCCTGTCCCAAATGACACTCTGTTCTGAACTTTGTCAATAATCTCCTCCCTCCCATTCAGCAGTGAACTCTGGGATAGAGATGAAATGCTTCCTGGATAACGTGCAGCTGATGCATCATTCTGGTTATTATAGTAGGAGATCTGGGTGCTTTGAATCACACTGCACCATCCATACTATCATAGTGTGAACACACTCGGTGGCTGTGCATATATGATAAGTGTATTGCCCAGCATGCTAATGTGCGATCTGGGACACAGCCATTCATTTATAGAGGATGCAGAAGTTCAGGTGTTGTCAGAAAGCAGTAACTGAGTTAGATCTATTTGCTTCTTTTTCAGGTGAAAGCGGCATACTTTGACCGGGTGAATTTGTCTGCAAATGGATTTTACAAGTAAGTTAGACTCGAGCAGGATTCCCATTCTTGAAACCCTCTGAAACCCCTTTAACATGTTGTCTCATTATTTAATATAACATTATTTTGTCCACAAGGCAACCTGCTTAGCTTACATAATATTAACTTACATAGCTGGATGTATGTAATGATCCAATTCAGGTTAAATACTTTGCTCAAGGCTACAACACCAGTCTGCAACCAGGAGTTGAACTTTATGATTTCAGCTTAATAATTACAAAGCAATGCTGGCATCCAGGGAAGAAGTACATGTGCAATATGTTTGCTTGCGTTTGCTGTTACTTGCTTGGATATTTACCTAAGTAAATAGTTTATCTGCTTTAGGTTTATGGGTGTCTTTA
The DNA here is from genome assembly GCF_013368585.1 of Megalops cyprinoides. Lineage (NCBI taxonomy): Eukaryota > Metazoa > Chordata > Actinopteri > Elopiformes > Megalopidae > Megalops > Megalops cyprinoides. The sequence continues at coordinate 1,276,452 of NC_050594.1, read as the reverse complement.
TTGTTTATTTGTGGATGCAGTTAGACTATAATGGTAACCCTTATATGCAGGTCATTTCCATTCAGGAAATGCTATCTACTAACCACTGGACAAAGAGCATTGGCTGCAGTGGTTGGATTAGTGGCAGAAATGTGTTGTTTTTTGGATTGTTTTTTTCTTCCTCCAGAACTCCTGACCTGGGATATGACTTCGAGACAAACCAAGGAAGACCATTTAATTACTTCAGCTACGGCTGTGCCTGCTCCGAGGTGGAGATCGACTGTCTGACAGGAGATCACAAGGTGAGAGGATCAGATCAGGCCGAGGGGAACGATGTTACTTTCAGGACAGTTCAGCACATTGGACCTTCAATCCCTTAAAATGTTCCTCCCCCCACTAACAACTGTCATCATTATTAAAAATAAAAATTCTAGTTTAGTAATCAGTGTGATGAGTGTGAATCAGAGAAGGATATTAATGACTGTCATTGGGGGGGATGAGACTGGTTAATGTGCTTTTAGGAGCCAACTGTGATGAATCTGAAAATGATGAAAGCTTGTAACTTCTCCCTCTTAGAACCTCCATACCTCCATTGTTATGGATGTTGGCAAGAGTCTGAATCCAGCCATTGACATCGGACAGGTGCAGTGTGGTTACATTTATATATTTATTTCTGAAAACATTCAAAGCTTCTCTAAAAAACACAAAATTGTTTTGAAACTGTAAATCTTTTCTGAAGTGTTTGTATATGACTCCTGAGGATCACGGTGGTGAGGGTGGGGACATGATGGTAACATGTGATTGGTTGAAGGAGGTGGGGGTGGGGACTGTATGGTGACGTGTGATTGGTCGGTGCAGGTGGAGGGGGCGTTCATGCAGGGCGTGGGCCTCTTCACCCTGGAGGAGCTGCGCTACTCCCCCCAGGGGGTCCTGTTCACCCGAGGCCCTGGCATGTACAAGATCCCGGCTTTCGGGGACATCCCCACCGAACTGAAGGTGTCGCTGCTCAGAGACGCCCCCAACGACAAGGCCATCTTCTCCTCCAAGGTGAGAGCCAAGAGCAGCCAGTCAGCTGTGCTTCAGACTCCTGAGATCCCATCCCAACACCACAGTTTCAACCCACAGATCTTACGCACTCACTAGTATGGGGTTGCAGAGCATGGATCAGTGTTAGTGGTATGGGGTTGCAGAGCATGGATCAGTGTTAGTGTTAAATTTATTTCTGTTTAGTGTGTTTCCAGTCCCATAAAGGTGTAATATGCTGCAAACAATGTCCAAAGCACATAGTGTGTAATTATTTTACAGTGAGCGGAAGCACACATTTTGATTGGCTGTTACTGCCACGCCCTCTTGCTGCAGGCTGTAGGGGAGCCGCCGCTGTTCCTGGCTGCCTCTGTGTTTTACGCCATCAAGGATGCCATCACCGCCGCCAGGGCGGAGTCAGGCCTCAGCGGACCCTTCCGATTGGACAGCCCCGCCACCCCAGAGCGAATACGCAACGCCTGCGAGGACAGCTTCACCAAGCTGGTGCGTGACCCCGTCTCTGCGGTGTGATGTCACCGTGTGTGACCCCGTCTCTGCGGTGTGATGTCACCGTGCGTGACCCCGTCTCTGCGGTGTGATGTCATTGTGCGTGACCCCGTCTCTGCGGTGTGATGTCACCGTACGTGACCCCGTCTCTGCGGTGTGATGTCACCGTGTGTGACCCCGTCTCTGCGGTGTGATGTCACCGTGTGTGACCCCATCTCTGCAGTGTGATGTCACCGTGCGTGAGAACTAGCTCTTTTGCATTTACACACCATGAGCTCCTGAATGTGTTAGCGTGGTCGGCTCCTGAATGTGTTAGCATGGTGAGCTCCTGAATGTGTTAGCGTGATGAGCTCCTGAATGTGTTAGCGTGGTCGGCTCCTGTATGTGTTAGCGTGGTGAGCTCCTGAATGTGTTAGCGTGGTGAGCTCCTGAATGTGTTAGCGTGGAGAGATGATGTATGTGTCCGTCTCTTTCAGTGCCCTGCAGCAGAAGCTGGGACCTTCACGCCGTGGGCAGTGCAGGTGTGAAGGAGGGGGAGGAGCTGCACTCACCTCCCTCCCGGGATCGCTGGACCCTGCATTGTGACCAGCAGGGGGCAGTCACACTGCGACTGTCCCTCAGTCTGCACCTACAGCTGTGAAAACCGCACAACAGTCACGTTTCTGTGAATTTCTCATTGTTTTGATGCGTTGGAATATTATTTAGCTACAGTTGCTAGCATGGATCCCAGGCTGAAGGATAAAGAAAAATGGAGAGAAAATGATTGGATGGTGGCAAGTGATGTTACTATTTTTGTCTTTTATGATTTGATTCCATAGACAGACCCTGCTTATCTACTTTGAGTTAAGCTTACTGTGTAGTTTGACAATAATACAACAGTTGTGCTCATCTGAGGATATCATGGGTAGAGCCATCATGTAATCATGTTGGCCACATCGGCAGCCTAATGACCATTCCCATACAGAGTGCACACTGACCCTGCTCAGAACCACAGTGTGTGGTACAGCCTCTGAATGCAGACATTAAAGACATTCACCACTTCTGTAGCATTGGCTAAGACAGTACACTAATGAGGGTAACCATTGCTAAACCCATTAGCATTCAAGAATAATGACATTGTTTTTTTTCTCCACAAGAATATTAATAACGAGTAAAAATTGCCTTTCTTGCCATGGTGTCTTTCTCACTGAAATGCACAAAAAACTGTGAATAACTGTCCACTACTCAACAAGTTAAAAAATATAACATAATGTTTATTTCTGTTCAGCTGGGAGTGGTCATGTTGTGATGCTGTCAGAAAGTGAGCCAGAGTCAAGCTACACCTGTTAGGCGGGTGTAAACACTGAAAAACCAGTGTAGCTGAAGCCAGGTGTAATCATGGCATCACCACAGGGTTCGACAGAGAGAGCTGTATTATGGGTAATGTTGTCAGGGCCTGGTCCACTGTAACTGTCACTGAAACTGTCCAGTGTAATTCATGAATGAAAAACCAGAGTTATTTCTCTTAATTTAACTTGCACATACTAACGATTATGTTTTTGAATATTTTACTTGAGTATTTGCACAGTGCCGTTAGACAGCAGAGTTGCACGGGTCAGATGAGATCAGCCCTTTTAAATTCATATGCCTGTATTCCCCAAGACATGATGGAGACAGTGTGGTGGCTGATTGAAGAATGTCATCACATGTATGGTGTAACATTTTGCAGCAATAATTATGGTTATGTAATATGAAATGAAATATATTATACTTTACAAGAATACAACAATAATTAAAACAAAATACAGCTTTGTTGTATTTTTTAAATAACAGTATACATGTCAACTGTTGTGATATTGCATTGCGTATGTATTGTATTGGTGTGTATTATTATTATTATTATTATTATTATTATTATTATTATTATTGTGTATTGCAGTCAGAAAAGATTCCAGATATTTGGCTTGGTGTGAAGAGATGTTCACTGAGACCTGTAGCTTGGAAAACCTTCACAAACATGCTAACGGCCCTAGAATATTGGTAATTAATAATAAAACGTTGCTACTATCATTACCTAGTTAGCTGAGAAAACAGTGACTATATGACAAAGTTTTAAATGTGGTTAATGCGTTAATATTTATGTCCAGTCGAAATAAGGTATCTTCTTCAGAAAATTGTGGGAGCAGATTGAATTTTTGCGAGGGCGCTCCGGTGTTTGCGGGTTGCTTGTGGAGGGTGATGTAGGAGACGCACCTTACAGCTGAGCCTCGTACAGCAAATCGATTTACGTCGGAGGCCATTCTGTGGGATAACAGGCGGCCATGGCAGAGTCACAGGATGATAAGCTTTACAGAGCTGAATATGCCAAGAGTGGACGGGCCTCCTGCAAGAAATGCAAAGAAAACATCCCAAAAGACTCGCTTCGAATGGCGATAATGGTGCAGGTAGGGGAGCGAAATGTGTCCTTGCGGAGTGGCGTACGAACTCTGTTCATGAACTTCAAAAACCACGGGCTTACTTAATTTAGTAGTAAAACTAGTCTTAACTAAAGTGTGTTAGCAAATTAGTTAATGAATATTAAAGTTCGACTGTCAATAAGTTCAACAATACATAAGCTGCCTGCTTTTGTCTGCCCTGTCGCCTGAGATAGTAGGCCGCTAGGCCGCTGGGAATTTGAAATTAAATCAGAAGTCCGATTTCAGTATGAATTTAAAAGTGAAGTTAGCTAGAGATTTCTCCGAAATGTTGCCCATTCATAACTAAGAAATTAAAAGTGCTATCCTACTGACGAGCTTTAGGTCAGGCTGACTAAGGGTACAATGTTGGGTTCCATCTTTTTAAAAAAATGCCGGCGAGACAAACCCTCTCCACGTCTTACGGATAAAACAAACCTACAAATAGGTGCGTATAAACAACGCATTCTTAGAGTGTGCAAAGGCGCTATTTATCACGTTTGTAATAAAACATCATCACAGTGTATTTGTTTCACGATTATAACCTAAATGGTCTATTCAGAATAGGCAAGTGCTTGCTTAACAAATATGCAAATACTAAATATTAGTCGTCCCCAATCAAGAACGATAAAGAATGCAAAATAAAAGGAATAACTGTATTTACCAGAGAGAAACAGGTGATAATATGTCGCACAGCACTATTGTCATCGACATGCAGAATAGCATATTAATTTAAGGAAGTCGTCAAGTAGAAATTTTTGATGCACATTAATATTTTGTCCTCCGATGATCAAGTTTTAGTATTCGAGCATTTGCCCTGGTGCCACATTCAGCAGGAAGGGGCAGGACAGGCACCGGAGGGTGACACAGCTACGGCCTGTGGTAGCACAGCTGATTTCTCTCTAGTCGATGAATGGGAGGCTAAATGTATGGTCTGCTCCGTTATGTAATATATGCAACAAGTTATGTAATATCAATACTCTTCTCTGGAAAGTTGGTTACATCACTCAGGTACATTAAATCGTGACCTGATAGGAGTATGCTAATGTTGGATATGATGTCTTCTGTGTAATCTTGATGTGGCCTTCCAGATGGTCAAATCTTTGCCACCAGGTAGGTTTGGACAGTGTTTCTCAGACCTAATCCTGGAGACCAACTTGTACTGGTTTTTATTCCAGGTGAGCTCTCAATTACCTCTATGTGATTATGGAATGCTTTCTGTGTTGACATCTGCACACTTAATCTGCTATAAATTCTTTGTCAAAAATGTTGTTCATATTCATTTATTCATTGTAAATATCTGGTGCTTGAACCAACTGGGCTTCAATTACACACATACAACTCAGTATTCAGTTTCAAATTCAATCAAACCTATATAAAAGTGGGCTCAGATGGCACATAACACACTGTATGCAGGGATTACTTGATCGGTTTCACTCAGATGGGTGGATATTTTCTGATAACCTCTCATCCATCAGGCTGATCCTTCTCATGGAGTTATTTATAAAGTGTCTGCTGGGCTTTCACACTGCTGTGTTTTTGAGGCTAGCTAACTCTAGCTGCTCGGTGCTCAGTGTGTCATTGTTTGTAATCACTGTTTCCTGAGCAACTTAAGGCTGAATGCTCTCTGAGGGTGACATGGGTGCTTTGGAGTTAGAGAATTACTGCATCTGACTCAGTGTAATAACTTAGAGTGGACATGTCACACGTTAACTATAAAGCTTGATATTTGCAGAAGCAAGTCAGGTTCACCAAAGTAAAGTATGTAAAGTGTAACGTGCTTAACCTGCTCAGCCTGGCTTAGGTAATGGAACATGTTACTGAGTATGTGAAGAGTTAAGTAATAAAAATCCAACATGGACACACATTGTGAAAGCAGATCCCCCATCCCTGGTCCCAAAGTGCCTTTTAGATTCCTGCAGCATATGGTGAGGGCTCTGTCATACCTACACTGTCATAAAATCCAGAAGTTAAAAAGTTGATCCACTCTGGGCACAACTACAAAAGCATTGAAATAGGTCCTAGCTTGTATAATCCCAGTTGATCCCAGCTGCTGGCTGCCTGGAAGGCCTGGTGTTGGTGGACCGGTGTTGTGACTGTTGTGACTGTTGCTCTCCAGTCTCCTGCGTTTGATGGGAAAGTCCCCCACTGGCACCACCTGCCCTGTTTCTGGCTGAAAGCAGCAGTGCAGTCTCCTGCCGACATCTCCGGCTTCTCTGAGCTGCGCTGGGAGGACCAGGAGAAGCTCAGAAAGGCCATCGAGGACGGGGGCACTGCAGGAGGTACTTTTAAACCCTTTGTCCTGAATCCATGTAACATGTATGATTTGTATTTTGATGTAGACAGCCAGGAATATGCATTATTAAGCTACCTAACAACACAGAGTAATTAATGTGTATGCACTTACCTCTCAGCTGTCAACTGAAGACCTCTCTTTCTATCTGTCTAAAAGATTTTGCTTGTCTAGTTATTTCGTGCTCAAAATAACTATAAGATGTAACTCAAGGAAATACATAGTTTCCCTTTCCAAGTAAACGTGATGAAGACCGGTACAGAGGACATGAATAGCCCCATGTTTTCTGAAAGGCAATGCTACATGTCATGGTGTTGTCATTAGAGCTACACTATGAGTTCTCAGGAATTCAAAAATGTTTTTTCTTTTTAGAAACTGTCGTCAGCATATTTTCAGAAAAGTATGACATTAGATAAAATTGATCATGATTTGATGCTGTAAACACATACATATTTACAACAGAAGTTACTAGTATGAACCAGAAGTTTGAATATGTACATGGCTGTAGTTCTACCTGAAAGCTTCCTTTCCTCCTTCAGTGCATTGCACTGTGATGTGGTGTCGTCATGTAATGTTCGTGTTTAATCCCTGGAAAGCATATGTACCGTAACACCCGTTTGCTGACAGGAGGAGGAGCTAAAGGGGAGAAGACCCTGAGTGACTTTGCAGTGGAGTACGCCAAGTCAAACCGCAGCGCCTGCAAGGGCTGTGAACAGAAGATAGAGAAGGTAAAGTATTTCAGCAGATATGCAAGTGATGAAACCTGTTACGCATTTATTTTAGGTGTACAAATTCAGGTAAATTACCTGAATTGAGGATACGGTAGGCATGACTTACTTTCCTTGCCAGTGTTTGTGTGAAGGACTGATGATTTTCCTTCTGCCCGATTCTGGAGCCCCTTTATGCCGGTGCATTGTGTGTTACTCTGTTTTCAGGACCAGATTCGTGTGTCGAAGAGAACGGTGGACCCGGAGAAGCCGCAGCTGGGCCTGATTGACCGCTGGTACCACACTGCCTGCTTCGTGCAGCAGCGGGAGGAGCTGGCCTTTCGGCCGGAGTACAGCGCCGCCCAACTCAAGGGCTTCCTCTCCCTCAGCGATGAAGACCAGGCCGAGCTGAAGAAGAGGCTTCCGGCCGCGAAGAGACCGAGGCAAGTCTGACAAACAAACCCACAATCCACCTCCTCACCTCCGCTTCCGAATGTTATATGTAGACAGCACTCAGGCAATTCAAGTGTGACTCATGCTATTTCAAAGAAGAAAGAAAAAAATGGTTGGTTATATAGTTGTGGCTAAATATTTAAACACACATTTTCCAGCCTTACATTAAGTTGGCTGAAGGAGGACATAAATCTTTATTTATGAATCCACATTTTAGACCCCTACTGTGGGCCAATGCAAGTATTCTGTCTATGCAGCCTCTATACAATGAAGCCTGTTGCTACTGAAGCCACAGTTTGGAGAGCCTCATAACAGGCTTTTTGATGAGATCATAAGGATGCAACAGAAAAGAAACTCACTTGAAAAGTGCGCAGTTCTAATTTGCAACCTTCTGCTACATGCTTTTCTGCATACAAGACTGACAGATGTTAGTGTTTGTGTGTTTATTGTTGTTTAATTGTGTTGGTGGTCATCAGTTTTATACTTTTGTTAAATATACAATACTTTTGTCTAGACAGTCACACTGGTGGTTTTGATTTTGAGTTAATTTGTAATTAAGTTAAATGAATGCTACTGGATGTTGCAGGTAATTTTTTAACATGCATCTGGCGTTTGCATAAATTATTTTTATTGATATATATTTCCCTTACACTCTTATTGGTCAAGATCTCATCAAACAGAATGTATTGTTGTTTTTTTTATACATGTACCAGAAAGAGGAAGGCAGATGAACTTGATGCTGAAGGGACCTCCAAAAAGAAGAAACCGGACAAAGAGGCGAAGCAGTTGGAGAAGCAGCTGAAGGTTTGAGATGGTTGTTCTTGTATTATAGTCAGACTTCCAATACAGACACGAAGACTAAGTTATCTTAGCAAAGGTCAGTCTGTTTGTTTGACCCATACCTCTATTTGTCTTCTGACTGTGGTGCCACAGATTGCCATCTTTTGAGGCCCAAAGACAGAGCTATCTTCTGGCCTGCAGGCTTACAAAATTGGTTGGATAACTAGCTTGCTAGCAAAAATGTGCTGCTCACCAGCCACGAAGCAAGCATCCAGCTGAAAGCTTTCTCACTCGGAATGCTGAGGTTGTTGTGCTGTATTTCTGCAGGGATACCCTGCTTTATTGAGTGAGCTAGCTCCTGTTGCTTACTTGTTAAACAGTGCTTTGTTCCCATAGGAACAGAATCAACACATCTGGAACATCAAGGACAAGCTGAAGAATTCCTGCTCTACCAATGACATGAAAGAGCTGCTGATCAGCAATGATCAGGAGGTGCCTTCAGGAGAGTCCAATGTAGGTCCTGCCAATGGGAGTTTCATCGATGCACCTGTTGTATCTTTAATCTTCAGAAGAAACAGACTTAAGCCACTTTGTAGATTGTAGAGTTATAGATAAAGAATTTAAGAGAAGCTTGTGTGTGACCTGTAAGGTCAAGATATAATCATTTGCCAAATGCAGTGTTACATGTTTACGTCATTTGGCAGACACTGTTACCCAGAGCCACTTCCAATGGTTAATGTTTGCTGTAAACATGAATTTCGCTGTAATCTAATAGAGTGTGGTATCATCATCCCCCAAGCAGCAAGCATTTTAACGAGGGAATCGTTCACAATATGTTTTCTGTTTACAATTCCAGCACAGTTTGGGAAGAGAATTTGGCATGAACATTTTCTACCAGTGTTTTCTGTGATCAGTGCCCATCTGTGTGTGTGTGTGTGTGTGTGTGTGTGTGTGTGTGTGTGTGTGTGTGTGTGTGTGTGTGTGTGTGTGTGTGTGTGTGTGTGTGTGTGTTAGTCTGTTTTAGAGTGTGTTAGTGCGTGTGCTAGCTCTTACTTGGCTGTGTTAGCTCATGTTAGCCTGTGTTAGCTCTTGCTTGCCTGTGTTAGCGTGTGTGCTTGTCTGGCAGATCGTGGATCAGCTGGCAGACTGCATGGCGTTCGGAGCTCTGCAGCCCTGTGAGGAGTGTGAGGGTCAGCTGGTCTTTAAGGGAGACGCATATTACTGTAACGGTGACATCTCTGCCTGGACCAAGTGTGTCTTCAAGACACAGATACCTAACCGCAAGGACTGGGTCACACCCAAGGTGGGTCTTATCAGGAGTGATTTCACATACATACACCGTGTAAATGCCCATGCGCCTAAGATGCTGATAATGAGGTAATGTGAAACCCATGCAAATGTGAGGGATTTGATTGCCATACCCGTTCTTGCCTGCAACCACATGTAGCAAATGTGCTGTGTGCAGGAAGTACTGGAGCCCACTCTGCTCTCAGTGCTGTAGATGATCATTTCTGATCCTCCAATAAAGCCATTGCAAGAGGAGATGGGACAGCTGAGCAACACTCTCCCATGGTTCCTCTGTCTCCACACGTCATCGTAACACCAATATAAACACCAAATAACATGTCTGGAAAAGAGACAATTGCTTACAATTACACTAATATTTTTGCTCTGCTACAGTTTTTTATCTCCTATTTGAGATGTAGGATAGGAGTCGGTATAATGGCAATTATTTAAGTTAAAGTAACTGTCAGGGTCAAATTACAGGGGTCTGATTTACTTGAGTTGATTGGCAGGGCCTTTTTACTTTTAGTCACAGTTTTAATTGCATGACAGTGCATGTTGCAGAAGGTGACTCTTGCTGCTTAATACCCAGGACATTTCCCTGTCCCACAGGAGTTTCACGAGATCCCCTTCCTCAAAAGGTTCAAGTTCAAACGTCAGGACAGAGTGTTGCCCAAAGTTGAGCCGACACCACCTGCATTAACCGCTGCTGCTGCTACTGCTGCCACCAGCTCCACCAGCATCTCGGACACAGCCAGCGAATCCAAACCCAGCTCTGAGCTGCCAGGTGAGGCATCTTCTGCATGGCTGCATAGTACCCGGGCTTTGCTCCACAGTGATGCTGAAGGTTTATCATTAGATCCCGATAATCTAGACTGAAGGCTTTTCAGAGATTTCACAATCAGGATGTAAACAGGTTTTGCTAGAGTTTGAGAGGCCTTTCCTCCTGTTTGTGTGAGTGGTGAGATGAGATGCTCGGCTGTGTGGGGGTTGTAATGATGTCCCAGCTGGGGTCTGTGTGTATGCATGTGGCCGTTCGGTGTTTGGCTGCAGGAAGGCCGCTGTCAGGGATGAAGATCCTGAGTGTGGGGAAGCTGGGAAGGAAGAAGGAGGAGCTGAAGGCAGCCGTGGAGGAGCTGGGGGGAAAGGTCACGGGGTCGGCAAGCAGCGCCGGACTCTGCATCAGCACCCCGAGTGAGTGCATTAAGGGTTCCTTTATTCGGTCTTCTGATCTAGCTCTCAGTGTGGGACACTTTTCTCAGTCCTAGCTCTGGAGAACCCAATGGCTCTGTGTTAAGTCATAAAAGTACAAAACGGCATAAAACCTTGAAGAAAGGCTGCAGTCGTGTCCTCAGCCTCTCTCTGCAGATACCCTTCTGTTTTCTCCCTGTGTCTGACTTGTTTCTCAGGGGAGGTGGAGAAGCTGAGCAAGAAGATGGAGGAGGTGAAGGGGGCCGGGGTGCGGGTCGTCGCTGAGGACTTTCTCACAGACGTTAGCTCTTCCAGAAAATCCCTGCAGGAGCTGATAGCCCTCCATGCCATCTCACCCTGGGGGGCAGAGGTCAAACTGGAGGCCCCTGCCCCCCCCACCGCTGTGCCCTCCAAATCCAGCAAGAAGCCTGCGAGCAGGGGGAAGGAGGAGGAGGGTAAGGAGTTAGGGTTAGAGAGGAGGAGGGAGGTTCAGAAAGGAGGAGGAGGGTTAGGAGCAGGTCTCAGGTCCAGGGTAAGTAGTATTGAGATTGCTGGAAGAGGAGGATAAGGAAGAATGTGTGGAGTGGAAGAGGAGGCAGGTAATGTCACAGATAGTGTTGCCTTGAAAGGAGAAGGCTACAGAAGGGAAATTCGTTTCAGAGTGAATGTAGAGGACGCTGTAATGCTATTGCTTTTTATATGACTGTAACCAGTAAGACAGTGTTGTCATCTTACTGAAGGAGGCAGCAAAGCTAAGAAGATGAAGCTGACAGTGAAAGGAGGTGCAGCAGTGGACCCGGACTCTGGTGACTAAGATTTAATCATGTCGGCTTTAGATTCACTGTGGGCCACATTGTGTTATATTTGCTTATAGGAAAATACCGCACATGCATTACATAAAGTAGTATCATCTTTCTTATGGTTTGGCACTTATTTAATTAGAGTCTTAATTACACAGGCCTGGAAGACTGCGCTCATGTCCTGGATCATAACGGTAAGATCCTCAGTGCCACGCTGGGCCTGGTGGACATCGCTAAAGGAACAAACTCGTACTACAAACTGCAGCTTCTGGAGGATGACATGCAGAAGCGGTGAGCGTGGCATTAGCAGGCTCCTCTCACCAAACCGTGTGACTGTATCAAACACAAACAGGTGTCAGTGTCATGAACATGCTGTGGATTATCTCAACTGTCGGCGTAATCTCTGTAGCCGGTCTCATCAGCAGTATAGTGTCAGACTCTGTCCGTTTCATTGTAGCTACAGCGTATTAGTACAGCTGCCCACTAAGTAGGTACCCTGTTGCCAGATGTGAATCTAAATGTGAATTGTTTGAGTGTATGATGATTTCAAAGAGTCTCGTGTTCACCGACCCATGGATTGCTGCCAATGGCTGAGTGAAATTGGCTGTGTGTGTAGGCCCTGCTCCCTGTCGCTGTGGATCTAGACCCCCCCCATGTGCTTGCTGACCCTCTCTCTGCCCCCCCCCCCTTCTGCTGCAGGTACTGGGTGTTCCGGTCCTGGGGTCGTGTGGGCACCACCATCGGGGGAAACAAGCTGGAAAAGTTTGATGACAAGAACTCGTCCCTGGACCACTTCTGCAGCCTTTATGAGGACAAGACTGGGAACTCCTGGACATCCTCCAGCTTCACCAAGTACCCCAACAGGTTCTACCCCCTGGAGATTGACTATGGCCAGGTACTGTATTCTTGGAGGGGAAAAGTAAGAGACTTGCACACTCTTCCGGAGCCACGACATGCATCCTTACCTCACGTTAATGTTACTGTAAAGGAAGTATGTCAAACCTGGCAGAAAAAGATGGCAAGCTTACAGATGGGAAGACTGAGTCAGATCTGTTTGACTTTAATATCAGGTTCCATAGTGCCTGATAGAAGAGCAGAGACCGGGATGGAGACCTAGATATGTTCTGTATGTTTAAAGTCTGTCAGTTTGTCTGGAATCTGTACAACAGTGGCACAGGGAAAGTCTACAGATTCACTGGTGAATAAACTCAAAATTCAGTCTGACATGTTTCCAGTTGATAGGACATTGACTCTGCAGATCTGTGTGTGTAATGGGGTCATTGTTGCATTTACCTTTGGCAGTCTCAGTAAATTGCCTGTATAATACGCTGGGGATGTGAAAAAGGACATGGGCAGTGTGAGTCACAGATGTGGTCCAGCTCTGTAGCGTGCTTGTGTGGTGTCCTTGCCTCCAGGATGAGGATGCTGTGAAGAAGCTGATGACGAGTGCGGGTTCGAGCTCCAAGCTGCAGAAGCCCATCCAGGATCTGATCAGGATGATCTTTGACATTGAGAGTATGAAGAAAGCCATGGTGGAGTTTGAGGTGTGCTCAGAGAAAGATAACTCGATGTCTCCAGGCTAGGGTCGTCTCTGCACTGTCACTCTGAGTGCAGAGTGGGTGAGAACTGAAGGAGGCTCAGTGGAGGCCGATTTTTCAGCATTCTTTTAAAATGAGACATTCGATTTACCAGTATTTGCTAAACAAGTGTTTCTATGTCATACAGTCAAGAACACCATGGGCCGTTTCCTTTGAAAGCTGAATTTTTTCAGTGTAATGCAGATGGACTGTATTAGTGACTCTGGTTTGGTGTCTCCTAGATCGACCTGCAGAAGATGCCTCTGGGAAAGCTGAGCAGGAGGCAGATCCAGAAGGCCTACTCCATCCTGAGTGAGGCGCAGCAGGTCGGCCTTACATAGAGCTTTTACTCTCCGCATGCGTGTCTGCTGTTCCCATGCGGTGCTGCTGTTCCTCTGCACGTCTGCTGTTCCCATGCGGTGCTGCTGTTCCTCTGCACGTCTGCTGTTCCCATGCGGTGCTGCTGTTCCTCTGCATGTCTGCTGTTCCCATGCGGTGCTGCTGTTCCTCTGCACGTCTGCTGTTCCCATGCGGTGCTGCTGTTCCTCTGCACGTCTGCTGTTCCCATGCGGTGCTGCTGTTCCTCTGCACGTCTGCTGCTCCCATGCGGTGCTGCTGTTCCTCTGCATGTCTGCTGTTCCCATGCGGTGCTGCTGCTCCCATGCGGTGCTGCTGCTCCCATGCGGTGCTGCTGCTCCCACGCGGTGCTGCTGTTCCCACGCGGTGCTGCTGCTCCCATGCGGTGCTGCTGCTCCCATGCGTTGTCTGTAACCATGAGGGAGAATGCAGTGGAAGGAACTGCAGGAACACTGCTGCTATCTCACTGTATTCCTCTAAAATGGCAAAGTTTTATTGGACATCATCATCCAATAACCAGCACTCTGCCTCCTGCCCCCTGCCAGGTGGTGTCTGCAAACGCCTCAGAGTCCTACATCCTGGACTTATCCAATCGCTTCTACACACTGATACCCCATGACTTTGGGATGAAGAAACCGCCCCTGCTCAGTAACCTGGACTACGTGCAGGTGAGGAGGGTTGGTGTGCTGGTGTTCATCAGAAGGTTTGCGGGAGAATGGGACATCAGTGAAGGGTTCGTCTTTGTCCAGGCTAAAGTGCAGATGCTGGATAACCTCCTGGATATCGAGGTGGCCTACAGCCTTCTTCACGGCGGAGTGGAAGATGATGAGAAGGACCCCATTGACATAAACTACGAGAAACTCAAGACCAAGATTGAGGTAATAAACCGGAGGTTGATCTGAGTTTAAGCTAAGCTACAGCTTACTTTCAAAATTCCTGCCACCATTCAGCTTCACTCCAAACATCTCTCACTCCCTTGCCCTGGATTTGGAATGACTCTTTGGTGCAGCAGTATTGATGGTGGGTTTTTAATACACAGGTTATTGAGAAAGCAGCCGAGGAGGCCAAGATAATTCAGGAATATGTGAAGAATACGCATGCTGCAACCCACAGTAGCTACGCGCTCGAAGTAGAGGAGGTAAGGGATGTTTTTAAAGCTACACTAATGAGTAATGGGCATTGCAGTTTGGATTCTACATAATCGATACTCCACGTTCCTAATAGCAGTTACATTAGTAGCCAATAAAAGGTGTCTGTCTGCAGATCTTCAGAGTGGTGCGTGAGGGGGAGCAGCAGCGTTTTCGGCCGTTCCAGGACCTGCACAACCGGCAGCTGCTGTGGCATGGCTCCCGCACCACCAACTACGCCGGCATCCTGTCCCAGGGCCTGCGCATCGCCCCGCCTGAGGCGCCTGTGGTGAGTCTCCCAGCACCACAGCGCTCTCTGCTGGCCGGCTCCAAGACCTGCACCTGCATGTTAATCACACTAATCAGGTGTGTTTGGAGCAAGGATAGATAGAAGATATGCAGGACAGGGGGCTCCAGGGGTAGGGCTGAGAAAGGCTGCTGTAGCAAACTGCCGAGATCAGTCTCACAGAGAACACCGTGCGAAGGTCGGTGACTTCACCTCTGTAAAATACACAGGTGTTATTCGTAGACTTTAATGTACATCTCATTTTTTGATAATTTTGTGATTTGATGGCTGTAAGTAGTACACCACTTTCTATGGTATATATCCTGTATGCCGCAGAGCAGTGGATTTATATTCCCTGTGTGTCTGCAGCTTGAAACCACACTGATGGATGACCGGTATTCTGTTTGGATGTTGCCATGTTCCCTCCTGGACGATTGATAGTATTGTCTTTAAACATCCCAGACAGGTTACATGTTTGGCAAAGGGGTGTACTTTGCTGACATGGTATCCAAGAGCGCTAACTACTGCCACACCTCCCAGGCCAACCCTGTGGGCCTGCTTCTGCTGGCAGAGGTTGCTCTTGGCAACATGTAAGTCCCAAACGATAAACACTTCATATACAAGCAATTTAAGCTTTAACATCATTGTATTGACAAACTGTCAGTGTCACTGATCATTATCAATTATCAGCGGACACTTTGTGATCCTTCATAGTTGTAAAAGATATCATATATGCACAACGGCGTATGTATGACTTCACATATGTACATATCAGAGTAATTATTTATAATCACAGTCTGACATTCCTTGTAATGTGGTATAGTCCTATTGACTCCAGCTTTTATGCAAGAAACAGATTTCTGCTAAGCTGATTTTATTTCTGCAAAGCGCAAGCTGCCATTTGGGTTGTATTCCCTGAATTCATATTACGAATGGATTGTTCTGATGCTCACAGCCAGGTTGCCATCTTTGTGCGTTACATCACCTTCAGATGCTCAACAGCATGTTCTTTGTGGCACTGCGTGGAACACCATGTGCATGTGAATTCCCAGAATCCACAGGTCTTCCTTTCAGCCCAATTAAACACCGTGACATGGTCACACAAGTCAGACAGTTTTTCCTTGATGCCGAACCCGTTTCCTGTCTCTGTCTGTGTGATCCTCCAGACCGCTCCTCTTCCAGTGACATTACTGCCATTCATGACAAACTGCTGTGTTCTGCCAGCATTGCCTGTGTTGTGCACGAGTTCCACATGTTAGTTTGCTATGTTAAAGTGCATGTTCTGTCACTTATGTTGTGGGCAGGCATGAACTGAAGAAAGCAACCCACATCACCAAGCTTCCCAGGGGTAAACACAGTGTGAAAGGTAAGACAGCACAAATAATACATCAACTCTTTCCAATAAAAACCCAGGTGTGGCACAGGATATGCATAAGATGTACTGGACAGATTTGAACTATGAGATACTTACTACTGGAGAGATTCTGCAGTATGGTTGTAAAACTCATCTCTGTTCTGACAGGATTGGGCAGAACTGCTCCGGACCCCAGTGCCACAGTTATCTTTGAGGGTGTACAGGTACCACTGGGCCAAGGCGTCAGCACTGAAATCCAGGACACCACTCTGCTATACAATGAGTATCCTAATGCTTGCTGTTCAAGCTTGTCACAGCAGGGGGTGATAGAGGGACAGCATTAGCCTGGGGGGGGGGGGGGGGGTTCATGTCACACCTCTGCAGAGGGTTTCTCTGTATGAAGAAAAAGCATTCACTGATAGAGGTGATCCTCTGAAGACCAGGAAACGGCACCGGCCTTGTCCTTGAAAATGTTGAGCTCCTATTTTTTTCTTATGTTTAGAATTCATTGTAATGCACTTTGCTTGTAAGGGGAGATGGCATGAGTAGGAAAGCACAAGAATTGTCAGCGTGCATAATACTGGAAATTTGATGAAAATGCCTACAACCAATGATCATGTATTTTCAGAAACAATTATTCTTTAGGCCTCAAGTGCTTATTAAATAGCTTTGCCTTAACTGTTGCCTCCCAGGTATATAGTGTATGATGTAGCACAGGTGAACCTGAAGTACCTGCTGAAGATGAGGTTTAACTACCTCAGCTCGTTGTGGTGAGGTTCTCCCAGCACCTGTGAGAGAACTGGTGGATGCAGCACTCCGGCAGCAGCTCCGACCTGCATCCCGGGAAACGGCTCAGACAGAGAGCATCAGATATCCACAGTGTTGGTGCTGTGGTGGTTTGCTATCCCAGCACTGTGTACACACGGAAATACATTAGACCCTCTCCATCTCAAGCTCACCATAGTTGTGGGTGTCACATGTTGAGCTTGTTTTTTTTTTCAGGTCTCATTATCATGTTTTACAATTTAAAAAAAATTAGCTGCAGTTCTACTGAAAGGCGTGCAGGCCCCTACGGCCCCATGAGAGTGAGCATCTCTCCTTACGACCTCATTAAAGCTGATCACACTGTTTGACAAGGTAACTTTGTGAAATGTTTTCTACGTGTCTGCAGTTTAAAATAAATTAAGCATTGAGTGAAATGGCCCACTTGATTTGTCCTGATTTCCTGTTTTTATTCAGCTATTCCGCATATGGCATGTGCAGAAAGATATGCAATGAAAATGTAAAGAGAGAAGTGTGTTCCATGTGTAACTGCTCACAGCTCCCTGTGAAAACAGTACCGTCTTTCTCACTGGCACATTCATATGCTGGTATACTGTGCTCTGTGGGGCTGGTACTCTGCTAAATGCCAAATTTGGATCCAAGTTTGTGTATGTTAAAAGAAACAGCAACGTTAGGTTTCCATGGTTAAAGGCAATTGCAGTTCCACAACAGGTGTCAGTTGAGGTCACACTGGACCAGCTAGACCAGCAAGCTGTAAGTCGTAGGAGACAGAAAAGTCCATCTCTGTGAAAGAAACCAAATGTAAATGGTGAACAGCAGCCTGTCTCTGCTGTGTGTCGGCTGCCCTCCTGGCTGATGCTACCCAACACTCCGGCATGTAGGAATGCAATAAAGAACTCGCGTTTCGAACAGCCCTCTCCAGCACTCCGGTCCCACAATGCACTGCGACCGGCAGCCTTTGAAAAAGCGGCGCGCGGCTCATTCAAGATGGCGGAGCTCGAGCAGCTGCTGGATGAGAGTGAGTGACCAAACTCTTAAGGGCTTTAAACGCACAAAACACAGTGGGAAGCAACTATCCTGACTATCGACACATCACAACCACCCCAATGTTCTGTAATGTGCTGAAGTAAACATTGACTGTTGGCAAATGGTGTGTATGTGACGCGTAGATGACCAGCTGCTTGGTAAACCAGCTGGCTTTGCCTGACAGCAGTTCTAGTAGGACAGTCAGCTAACATTAGCAAGCTAACGCTGTTGCGATATTAGCGGTATTGCGATAGTTGCCATTTAAGTGACTTCTAGCCGGGGAGTATTAAGGTAAAATAGTATGCTGACGTTAGCCAGCTGGCGCAATTGCGATATTCACTACTAAAGTAACTTCTAGCCGGTGAGTATTCAGGTAACATAGTAAGCTAACGTTAGCCAGCTAGCGCTATTGCGATATTTGCGACTTAAGTGACTTCTAGCTGGTGAGTATTCAGGTGGTGGGCGCAACCCCTCGGTTGATAGCTAACTGGCTAGCTAGCTAACTGATTGTAGCAGTTTTCCCCCTAGATAACTAGAGCTAACTAGTTGGCTATGTGTATCACGTCAGGTAGTTAGCTAGCTAATCCTCTTCGCTTGTTTTCCCTTTGACAGCACTTTATTCAAACAAGCTGGCTAGCCTGGCTGTCTGCGCTAACGCTCAGGCTAGCTGCACAGCGAGCTTGCGAGGTAGTTCATACTTATCTGTATGTTAATACTTGTTAGGTTGCGGTGGCTAGCTGGCTATCACGATATTAATGTTAACGCGCGGACGCGTATGGGTGGGCTGGTTTGCTGACTTCCTTTGTCCTTAAATTTATTTAACTATCAAGTTTTTTGAGGTGGCTAGTTGGAAAATGTAGTTAGAAAACTTGCTAGCTCCCTACGATGATTACCTATTTACGGCTACTAGCCATGCTGTGCAAAGGGATCAGGTTGCAGGGAAATGTCAGTGAGGTCAATTAAAGTGTGCGGCCAGAGCTGACATTCAGAATACTTTGCACTGTCGTTATCAGTGGTGGGCAGAAATAATTGTATTAACCACATGGTTAGGTAATTGTATTAACCACAGACTTAAAAAAAAACCCTTGACTGCCTGCTCCAGTGTTTTTGTCATGCTTGATTACGTTATTTCACAGCTCTCTGCTGTTTGGTGCGGGGTATTAGTCAGCCAGCTGTCCCTCAGCCTATGTGACAGTGATGTCAGATTTCAGTAAAACCCCTGATTACATTGTACATTGTTTATGTGAGCAGTTACAGGGTTTAAAACTTGGGGTTTGGTGATAAATTTTGTGCACTGACATGTTCCCAGCCATTTGGGCTGATACTGACTGGTTGATTCAAGGTGCTTGTTTATGGAGAAAGTTACACTCATTGTAGTGTGACAGAAACCCAGGAAAGTTCAGTGGAAAATTTATCAAAACACTGTGCTATTTTTCATGGATTGTCTTGATCAAATTTCTTGAGATGCTTTTACTTGCTTTTTCTGTGTGTGGGTAACCAAGCTTTTTCTTCACAATAAATAATGCAGCATGGCCTGGGTTCACATGGTTGATCAGATGCCTTGTATTAAACTTCCTTGAGGAACTTCATCTTTCCTGTGTGTTAGTTTCACGGAGCAAACATCGGAAGCCCTGGTTTGGTTGTTGCAATTTGTCACTTTAAAGAACTACCCTGCAACTGATATGCTTAAATTACGCTAGCTGGCTCTGTCTGAAGATGCAGACTACAATATTCATTGTAGTCTGAGCACAGGTTCACCACATCCAGTTTGATTGTGATTTTATTCATTCCAGTATTGATTTGCAATATCAGAAATAGAGTACTGACCCTTCATCAGGCTGATGGCACAATGGTCAGATCTATTGGTGACCCCTCCTCAAATCTGAAGTATATTCAGAGGAAAGGGAACTGCCTGTATCAGGTCAAAACTGAAGTGTAAATCCTATTGTTCCATTTCCCAAACTTTTGATTTATATTCACCTCGACTGAATGTGTCTCCAGACTGATAGTGTTTGCCCGTTATGGTATGGGTTACACTTTGCCTGCGTAACTCCAGACTCCACAGGCCTCTCCAGTCTCTCTGGTAACAGTGTTTAAGTTTGCACTGAGATGTTTTGGTTTTATAAGAGCAGATTTTTTTTACAGTTCTGTTCACTTGTTACACCTGTCACCGCCCTGTCTCCATGTACATCCTGAGACGGTGGGAAAAGAAGCAGGGGCCTTTGTGACCTGACCCCAAGTTAACCTCAGTCTGTTCAAGTGACCCAGGACCTTTGAACAGATTCCAAAAGCCCAAAACTGTAGTGGCCAGTGTTATTCTCACATTACTAGTACAGAGATGCTTGTCCACATAATTAAGTGAGTAAACAGTATGATGATGAAATTGTGCGGTTCCGTTTGTCCCCTGCTGTAATGGCCAGGGTTGTGCAAATTCCTCTTCTCCGATAAATCTACTATGTGCATTTAGTAATTGACTCCTGCTGCTCATCTGAGCTTGTCAGCATAATATAAAGAAGCAGTGCAGTTTCTGAAATTCACACTGTACATTCCCTCAGCTTATCTCACTTCTCACCATCTTGGCGAGATTTGTTTGTGTGTATGTGTATGATGAAGTATTCATGCATTTATTATAAATCAAATCCCTTGTGTGTTTTAGGGTCTTCAGCAAAAGCTCTCGTGAGTCTGAAAGGTAATGCATTTTAATGTACCACGGTACAGTGGTCAAATATCTTAAAAGCAGCTCAGCCCCTTTTGGGTTATACTGCAGATAAGGGGTTTAATGCCATGTTTGGACTTCTACTGGAGTCATTTTTTAAAGTGTTTTAATTTATTTTTTTATTTATTTAAAATTTCAGTATTTATCCAGGATATGAAAGCAGTTGAGTGAGGTGGATTGTTTTTAGATTCTTATCAAATTTTAATTTTTAGTTATTATTGATTTTTGTGAAGTTCAGACTAATAGACAAATAAAATAAGGTGAATCAGTTTTTTGGGATTTTTGAAACAGAACTAGTGGATTTATAGGTGTGATGAGGACGTGGAATCAGTAATTGGGTAATTATGTTGGTGTGAAAAGATCTTGACAGTGTGTTATCTGTTGTTATTCAGACATTTTATAATGAAATGTTGACTTTTCATTTTGGCAGCTGGTTGTTTAATTTGTTGGGTAGTCACTGGGAATATAACTTGCTTCACAGAGGGAGGTTTGTCAAGCACCTGGAATGAGAAGAACAGTTTACCAAAGTCTCAAAACCCCAGGGGAAGAAGTACCTTTTCATCTATGGAAACAGTAAGACTCTAAGTCACTGCTGTTGTTTCATTCTTACTGATCAAATGTCAGTGCAATGTCAATCCATTACTCATAACTGTCAATAATTCATAGATGACTTTTTACAAGCTCCTATGAGGTCAGTCAGTCTGACTCTTGCTGTAATGGTTTCTAGCCCACCAGAAGCTCCAAAAGGAGTCGTTTGTGCTGTGAGGAGAATGATGGACAGTTCAGCTCCAGGTCTCCCAGGAGAAGCCAGCGAGTGACCTCAGTGCCTCAGGTGGGGCTTCCTGTGCTCAACTCAGCCCAAATAAGCTGGCTGCCTTGCTCATTGCAAGAAGTCATTTAGCCTCAGATGATCAAGCGAAGTGAACAGTGCCACCTGGTGGTGAGCCTGGATGGTCACCTTACAAACCCCCACTTACACCACACAGCCTCAGGACTGCACTATATGTGTGAAATTAGAGTAAACCATATTCTGCTACAGCAAAGATTACTGCTTCATGTGCTGGCACACCCAGATTCAGAGCAGAGTGGAGTTACAGGGCCCAGGGGAAAGGCTGACACACAGAGTCATGGAGACCTGATGTTTTTATCCTTTGCGTTTGTGTTTCAGAGCTGAATCTCTGAAAGAGAAGTGCATTGTTCGCTTACTGTTTCTGCCTGTGTTTCACACACAGAAATTTGCAAACGCCTCTGCACCAGATAAAAAGGCTTCACAAAAGATCGGGCTCAGACTGCGAAACCTCCTCAAGCTGCCCAAAGCACACAGGTGGTGCATCTATGAGTGGTTTTACTCCAATATCGACAGGTAATGCCCATTGTCACTTCAGCCTGGTCCAAGGACATCAGCAATTTGAGATTTTTTTAGTTTGAGTGTTTTCTGCTATATTAATACCTTTTATTGTGTTGTTCGCAGACCGTTATTTGAAGGAGACAATGACTTCTGTCTTTGTCTGAAAGACTCATTCCCCAACTTAAAAACCAGGAAGTTGACCCGGGTGGAATGGGCCACCATCAGAAGGCTGATGGGAAAACCGAGACGGTACGGTGATGCTGCTCTGCTCCTGCTGTAGTCCTGCTGTACTGCTGCTGTGCTGTGTTCTGCTAGTACACAGTACTAAATTTAAATCGCACCTAATGTAAGGAGCACGTCTGCATTACGCAGGAGTTTTCCAGGCAAGAATAAACAGTGATTTTACTCAATATCTCCTCAACGCAGTTAAATTTGCCAGGTATGCAAGTGTTTCCTTTCTGAATGTAATAATATGAATATCAGACCGTCAGGTTTGTCTGCTCTGACTTGTGAGTTTTTCTGTGTAAAATGGCTTTATGTGCAGAGTTTTCCTCCTGGAAGGCATCGGGGTGGGGGGGATGCCTGCACTCCGCACGCGTGAGGGTGCCTGTGTTCCGCGCGCCTGAGGGTGCCTGCGCTGCCCGCGCGTGAGGATGACTGCGCTGTGAATCTCTCTGCTCCCTGCAGATGCTCCTCGGCCTTCTTCACAGAGGAGCGGTCGGCGCTGGAGCAGAAGAGGCAGAAGATCCGGCTGCTGCAGCAGAGGACGTTTGTGGACGTGTCGCAGTGCAAGGACCTGCCAGAGGAAATCCCGCTGCCCTTGGTCATAGGAACCAAAGTGACGGGTGAGAGCTCTGACGGGGGAGAGGCGAGGGTCCGCCCCCGGTGGGGGTGTGTGCACGGGACGGCCACAGTGCCGCTCGTTCTGCCCACCCCACCAGGCTCCGCTCAAATCCCAGAGTTTCAGCTCCGCTGATCTGATCTGCCTCAGGCTTTATCACAGCATGGGTGGAAAGATGAGTGACCTTCACTGCTTCCTGCTGGTTTCAGTATTTTTAATGGCCTGCTAAAGCTTTCCCCTCCATTATGACTTTCCCAGTGTTGTGATTTTATCCTGTTGCATCCCACGTGCTGATGTGCTTTTCCGAGCTTGTGATCCAGCAGTAGAGATGGGAAATGGATGGTGTTGGTTAATTAGTTTTGTTCTTCATCAGTAATCATTCCCAGTACAGTTAGCTGGTAGGGCCATGTTTCATGTTTCATAGACTGGTGGTTAATGTTACATTCCGGTTAAGATTAAAAAGTGTGGATGCGACTAGATTTATTCTGTAATAGATTTTTGTTTCCTCCTGAGTTTAATTTGACCTGTCCTACCTTATGTTTTATGCAGTGTAGAGTTAACACCGCCGCACTCGGGGTATTAAGTGCCTGTCTCGTTCTCTATGTTTCAGCTCGCCTCAGGGGAATTCACGATGGCCTGTTTACGGGACAGATTGACGCTGTGGACACCAGTGCGGCGACCTATCGAGTGACATTTGACCGAAACGGCCTGGGAACCCACACCGTTCCCGACTATGAAGTCCTCGTAAGTCCGCAGGACACTGAACACATCCGGGGATGTGTTGTTCTTGATCTTGTTTTAGTATATGTCTGAATTTACACAAATTATAGTCATATTGTAAAACTGAATCTGAGGTGAATGTAAGGTAGCAGAGTTGCTAATTTATGTGTTTGTTTAAACTGAAATTTGTTTATTTCCGTAGAGCAACGAACCTCATGAAACGATGCCAATCTCGGCGTTCGCTCAGAAACAGCGGCCGTCCCGGTTCCAGGCATACACCCCACCCCGAGCGCCGTTCTCCACCTCAGCACAGACGCGTGTGACGGTACAGAGAGACACCAGTTACAAACGTCTGACACCAGGGAGAATGCTGTCTGTCAACAGTTCACAGTTTTGTATAAGTTTTGTAATGATATTGCAACTGATCCAGCAATACTTGTTTCTGCAGGGTGTAAACAACAAAACCACAGACTACCCTTTTATGCGATTATACTCGTTTTGCATTCTTACAAACACACTTATAATGTTCAGAAAACTGTACATATTCATTCTGATGGCCTGATGCTTGAAAATGATTGCTGGATGCTCCCCTTACAAAACCTACATTTACATTTTACTTCCATGGCACCCAGCATGTCTAATGCAAGACAAAAGCCCTCAGAGTGCTTGAGTGAAGATTGTAAAAATCTTTTGAATGTTCAACAGAATTCTCTACAACAGAAAGTACATGTTGAAAATGATTAACATTTATTGCTAAATATCAAAGTACGAAGTCATCATGTACTCTTTTCACACTGGTTACCAATCCCTTTTCAACCTCCAATTTACACTTCATTTATTAAAATTTTGTATGGAACTGAAAATTTTAAAACCCCTGAGTAAATCTTACCTCATTACAATATTGTTCAATAGTGGTGAGGCACAAATTAAATGTAGCTGTATCTGTGCCTGATATTAATATGAGAACTGGTTGACGGTTGGGGTTGGGGTACAATGATATGAAGGCTGGGGTTGGGGTACAATGATAAAGGTGAGTCTTTTTCCTCCAGGATGAAGACGCATTGCTGGGTCAATCTCCCTGGAATAGCAAGCTGTCAGGCACGGAAGGAGACACCCTGGGCGGCTTCCCCGTGCAGTTCCTGGTGCAAGTTGTAAGCTATTTTCTGACTCAAAAAAATAATGATCTTTTAGATATTTGTCCAAAGATATTTTATATCTTTCCACTTCATAGAACTGTAGAATCAACATGTGGGGTTTCTGTGTTTCAGACAAGATTATCAAAAATCCTCATGATTAAGAAGGAGCATATTAAGCAGCTGAAGGACATGAACACAGAAGCTGAAAAACTGGTATGTTTGCCTCTGTTTTCTTTTTGAAGTGTGTCTGAACCGGCAACACATGTCAACGTACTCATTCTGTTGCAGTGTTTGCTTTCAGCTGCAAAAAAATACAAGAACACTGTGTTTCTTTGACAGAAATCCTACTCGATACCAATAGGGTTTGAGTTTCAGAAGAAGTATGCCACCGTGGTGTTGGACCTGGAGCAGCTGAACAAAGACCTTAACAAAGTCCTGCATGAGGTTCAGCAGTACTGCTGTAAGGTAAGGAGCCAGACTCCAGACCAGGAGTCCCGTTTTCCCACAACAGTATGAAGATTGGGGAAACTATTAGTCCTGTGCCAGCAGAAATGTTTAAAAAGCTACCCCTTTTTTCCAGTCTTCCCCTTTCTTTTATCTGGGCATTATTTTTCAGCAGCAGAGGGGAGGAAGTTGACCTGTAAGCGCTTGCCTGTGATTGGCAGAGTGGTAATGAGTGATAGGAAGTTGACCTGTAAGCGCTTGCCTGTGATTGGCAGAGTGGTAATGAGTGATACACTAACGTGCGGCACTGTGCTTTGGTAGCTGGCTCCGGAGCAGGGCCTGCACCAGGCCGAGCAGCCCGCTGACCTGCGCAGACGCTGCGAGGAGGAGGCCCAGCAACTGGTCAGACAGGCCAACACCCTCCCCAGTGGCCAGCACTGTGTCCGCAACGCCAGCCTGACCGAGCTCATCTCCAGCCTCACCACCCTGCTGCTGCAGATCAAGGCAAGCGCGCGCTGCGCTCGGCTACAGCGCTCACATCCACTCCCATCATCACCACATCCTTCCACTCCCATCATCACCACATCCTTCCACTCCCATCATCACCACATCCTTCCAATCACATCCACTCACATCATCACCACATCCTTCCACTCCCATCATCACCACATCCTTCCACTCCCATCATCACCACATCCTTCCAATCACATCCACTCACATCATCACCACATCCTTCCACTCCCATCATCACCACATCCTTCCAATCACATCCACTCACATCATCACCACATCCTTCCACTCCCATCATCACCACATCCTTCCACTCCCATCCACTCACATCATCATCACATCCGTCCAGTCACATCCACTCCCATCATCACCACATCCTTCCACTCCCATCATCACCACATCCTTCCACTCCCATCATCACCACATCCTTCCACTCCCATCATCACCACATCCTTCCACTCCCATCATCACCACATCCTTCCACTCCCATCATCACCACATCCTTCCAATCACATCCACTCCCATCATCACCACATCCGTCCAATCACATCCACTCCCATCATCACCACATCCTTCCACTCCCATCCACTCCCATCATCACCACATCCGTCCAGTCACATCCACTCCCATCATCACCACATCCTTCCACTCCCATCATCACCACATCCTTCCACTCCCATCATCACCACATCCGTCCAATCACATCCACTCACATCATCACCACATCCTTCCACTCCCATCATCACCACATCCTTCCACTCCCATCCACTCACATCATCACCACATCCGTCCAGTCACATCCACTCCCATCATCACCACATCCGTCCAGTCACATCCACTCCCATCATCACCACATCCTTCCACTCCCATCATCACCACATCCTTCCACTCCCATCATCACCACATCCGTCCAATCACATCCACTCACATCATCATCACATCCGTCCAGTCACATCCACTCACATCATCATCATCACATCCATCCAATCACATCCACTCACATAATCATCACATCCATCCAATCACATCCACTCACATAATCATCACATCCGCTCACATCATCCTCACATCATCCTCGCCTGTATTATCATTCTTAATTTCAATATCATTTCTTAATTTACCATAAGAGAAGATCTCAGGAACATCTGCCTCCCCATCAAGATGAGCTTAAAAGATGCTAATGTTTTGACCTCATTAAATGACTTTTATCCATGCAACTCCAAATCACAACATGGATTGAATTCATTTCTGGGAGCACTGTATTTATGTTAATTAATTTGGAGATTTTGTAATTTCTTTGTTTCTAAAATTGTGGAAATATCTTGATACAGCCTTTTTCCCTGTATTGACAAAAGATGCATCAAATGGGAAGTCAGTGCTGCTGCTCATACTGCTTGATATATTTACCTGTTTGTTTTTTCCCCTCTAGTGTTTGGCAGAAGGAGGTGACTTGAATTCATTTGAATTTAAATCATTGACAGACTCTCTAAATGACATCAGGAACTCGGTAGACAGTTCTAACACCAGGTAAGAATGGCTTCCCATCTGCTTACACACATCCGCAAAATTTCCATGGAAAATTTCAAAATTTGCTGTAATATCCAGCAGCATGACCCTGCCTTTGCAACCCTGTTCCTGACAGCGTTGGTAACTTTTCCCTTAACATTTCCACCTGTGAAGTTTCTTTCAGAACAATGTGGAGATCCACGTGGCGCACATTCAGAGCGGCCTGAGTCAGATGGGGAATCTGCACGCCTTCACTGCCAACAACACCAACAGCGTCTGAGCTTTCTAAACCTCTGGTGTGTAACTGTACAGTAGAAATTATTTTTAACAATCTCACTGTATATATTTTGTACAGCGTTATGTAAATATTTTTCCATGGACATCAGCTGAACCGTTGGGAGAGAAGTCTGTCATACGTGTCCCTTTGACTCCCTTTTAAAGCCTGAGATTTGTAAATGGCACGTCCAGTTGAATACTCTTTTTTTTGGTTACTACTCTGTTTAAATGACCTGTTGTCAACTTAAACATTTGGCCTCATTTTATCTTGTTTATGTGGCTGAATCCAACTTTGTTCCCAATTCAGCTCACCCCCCCCCTCCCCCCGCCAGATGGTAACGGTTATAATTAACTGGCTGTTCTTGCTAAAGGACTGCCATAACTACCATTTCGTGTTCAGTAATCTGCAGAAAAATCAGCTGTCCTGCACACTACAAAAAACACAGATACATGTGTAATTTGGCTACTTCCTCCCAAGTGGAATTTAACTGGGTAAAGTTGCACTGTTTTAATCTCTTTCCTAAGGTTGACAATTTTTTTTTTTTTTTTTAAACTACCTATGCACTACCAGAATGATATTTCATGTGCAGTTTAGAGAGTTCTTTCATTGGGACTGGCTGTTGGACAGTAGCAGTTCCAGCTGGGATTAGGATTGTGTTTTGTTTTCCCTTCAGGATAGTTTGGTATAATGTGGGTCTGCTTTGGCAGTGATTGGCAGGGCACACCCACCTGTCTGACAAGGCAGTAAATGGCTGCACATGGCTTCATTTGGCTGCGTTTCCCAGATGAGCTTCCCCTGATGATGCTGTCCGCTACATTAATGCTGTTTTTGCTAAAGCATTTAGCTAGCCATCTGACCATATTTGGCTGTTGCTATGAAACATTTAACTTCATGTAGCTTTTGAGCAATGTAGCTGTACTGCGATCATTTTATGTCTAATTGAGTCGTATCAGATTTTTTTTTTTTTAGGGTGCATGTAAGACAGCAAACTGTTTAAGGTAGTTAACATTAGCTGTCTTTTTTTCCAAACCAAGGTCTTTTGCCCTTGCAAAATTAGCATCATTACTATGCAAATCTTCTGAAAGACAGTCTGGGTGGATCACAGGTCAGTATAATGCAATTCCTTGGTCATTGGCCTTCTGCTTTCTAACTGAAATGGGTCAATGTAATTTTCTTATACCAGTAACAAACAACCTTTACACTGTGTTGGGTAATGTGCTGTTTCTGTTACCATGCATATCTGTTCAGATATTTCCGTAGGACAATGCAACTCTAAGAAGAGAGAGGGCTGATATTCAGAGGACATTGATATGTAGCTTTATTGATGCGTGGTCTAATGTTAAATTTTGTCTTTCATACCGGTTTTGGTCCTGGTCATTTTAAGCTTCTTGTCAATGGCATTTTGTTGTATGGGATTGAAAGACCTCTCCCAGTGGAACCCTTTGTAAAGAATTTTTTTTTTATGGATTGTTGTATTTACATTTAAATTTAAATGCAATTTTCAGTGGTTTTAAGAATTTCAAGAAACTGTTTGAGGTGATATTTTTATGTAAGTATATTGATAAAATATTTTTATTTTGTTTGTACATGGTTATGACTTAATGTATTTTTATAAAATAGAGTTGAAGTTTTGTTTGGCTGAATATGTTTGGAGTTTTGCCGCCAGCTGGGTTCTCATTTCCACATACATAAAGGCTGTAAGTACACCCCATATTACTGGCAGATCATTTGAAGTTCCTTTATATATAAACATCACTAGTAATTTCCTAACCTGAAGGAAGAATGCAAGTAATTAATGACTGTAAATGGTCATTTAACCTGGCAGTTATGCAAGCTTTGAAGCCTAGTCTTCTTAAATGTGTAATTGTAATTTTTTGCTACTATATTTTAAGTATTAAAGAGTCTTTAAACCATTGTTTCCCCTCATTCTGTTGTAGCTAGTCAGGATAGCTGGCCAGACATGCTTTAAAAGGCAGCTAATGATGGAAAAGGCATACCTGCCTGACCAGACTGATTTATGAGAAATTTGTAAGAGTATATTGAAATTCAGTAACTAAACATGTTGAATGAAATATACACATCTTTGTGTAATTTTAATTTTGCGTGAAGACAGCAAAACAATCTTTAACGTCAGTTTGGAAACGTTATGCGGGACACATACCACCCTCAGGACACGGCACTATCTGAACTGATTTCAAATTTAGCAGAGTTGGAGAAACCTTTAATTGCGTTCTTAATGACACACAAACCGCAAACTATCAGAGTTGAAGTTTAAATTAATGAAGGAAATAACTTTATAAAAATGATCTGGAAGGAAGATTAGTAGCGTGGAATGGCATGACATTGCCATGTTGCCATGCCTTCACCGCACTCGGCGCTTCTGATCAAGGCTGAGTCCCGCAGGTTCCGTCTCTCACGCTGTATTCCCGCAACTAGAACGGATCTGAATGCGTGTGTGAAATCTTCAGTAACTTTCTCAAGAGTGCATCGTGTACACCGGGGATTTAATGCAGTAATCTTATGTTGATTACACACAATTCCATTTTCTATCTGTGTGCCAGGCACATTTCTCTCATGAGCAGCCCATTGGATATGTGGCAGTAATGGCACTATACCAGCCTGAGTCTAGAAAAATACCAAAAACTCCCTACCGCTTGGATAGGTGCCTTTTTCATTTGCATTTTCTCTGTTTCGTGACTCGTTCCTGACCAGAGCAACTTCATTCATATTCCTGTTCAGCAGTTCCCAGCAGGTGCGCGTTTCTCATTAAATAGCAGGCATGGCCTGATCTATGCGCTGTGTTTCTATGGCCCGCTGGCGCTGCTGCTGCCGGATGTTCCGGTTGGAAGTAAGCGGAAGTAGGTACGTGGCCGCTCCGGCTGGTATTCCGCATGATGGCGATGGAGGTTCAGTGCCCGGACCCCAGCGGCGGCAGCTCCAGTCGGCTCGAAGTCTCCATCGACGGCCTGACGCTGAGCCCCGATCCGGAGGGTGAGCAGGAGCATGCGGAGAGCCCGGATCCCCGGCAGCCCGAGCAGAACCTGTCCGAGGGGAAGGATGGGGAGGACGGCGACCCTGCCAAAACCATGGAAAGGAAATGGGGCTTTTCTATGGAGGAACTGTATGGCCTTGCACTGAAATTCTTTAAAGGTATTAGAACACTGCTCACTGGACGTTTAAAATTATTCTCCAGCTGTCTTGCTGGCTTCTAACATGTTTGTGCAATAGCTTGTGTTGTGCACCGAACTCGTCGGTACTTGAAGTGGGCAACTCGCTGCCTTCCCTGCAATAACGACTTGACCTGCCAGCTACCTGTATTTTGGGGTTGTCGCTTGTTTGGGAATCGTCTGCTCTAACTGGCCAGTTGACATTAGCTTTATTTAACTGGAGTTTTTAACTTGAACCCCTGGATTGATAAGATGCAAAATGTAGCTAGCCAGCCGGTCGTTATGTATTTGTCTGCATTTTGGGAGACAGTGAGAGCAGTAACCTGTGTTATTTTATTTATCTACTTTTACCCGACTGTCTGATTAAAACAGGTCATCACTTCTGGTCGTTTGCATTATCTAATTAGCTGGAGAAACGAGTAATGAGCGACGTAGACTTTTAGAAATATGTACACATCGGTTGGTGGGTGGGTGGAACTTGATCCACGGGTTGTGCCACGGGGCACACTCCAGGAGCAGCTGCCAGCAATGTATTTAACCATGTTATTTTATTTGATTAATGCTTGGAGTGTATTTGAACTTCAAATCAGAACTTTAAACACGGCGGTTACGGAGTTGGAGTAGACCTTTGAAACGTTATTGAATTTTTTTTAAAAAAGTTACTTGCGGTAGAATTGCAACTGATTACAGTAGCTACCAAGCTACATGCATTTGTAGAACGTGTTTGTGTGTGGATGGGCGTGGACGTCATTTACCATCTTACTATGAAGATTTCACCGTATTAGATGATCTTAGAGGCACATTTCCTTGTTGAATAGCAAGAAGTCAGGATACTTAATTTGTGTCTTAATTTGTGGCTTTTGGGCGGAGTCTTTCGGAGTTTGTGACCAGCTAAGATGCGCTCTAAGACGTCCAGTGACATTGAGACGCACGTCTCGATACCGGGCTGCTTTTGAATGAAGTCAGGATAAAAAAAACACACTTTATGCTGAGTTTCTGTTGTGAAAACGGTTGTCAGTGAAATGAAACGTTTCTTCCCTAGTCTCCTGCTGTGCGAATCAGTCCGCTGTAAAGCGTTGGTTTTGACAGCTGCGCCCGCGTGTTGTTATTTGTGCAGTTCTCTCCTTCACACACAGAGGGCGCTGCGGAGCCAAAGAGGGGGCACCCCGTCCGCCTCATCCAAAAGCTGGCAGAGTCATCCGGGGACTGCGCAGCCGCGGGCGCCCGTATGAATCGCGGCTTTATCTTTCCCGGTCACCTTACCTGACCCTGCTGAAAAGGAGCAGCAGATCTACCAAACTCACTGCGCGTTAAGACTGCTGGCTCTCGGGCCATAATTACAGACTCTATTAGCTTCATGACTGCAGAGGTAGTGTAATGCACATATTTAAGAGAAGGCTACACACAGGTGTAGTTCAGCCATTAAAATTCAGTAGCTGTGACTTATCGTCCATCGGATGTAGGCTGTCACCTGCAGGCTACCTGGGCTGTGCCATCGCCCTGTTTCCAGATGAGTACATTTAAACTGCTTCACATTTGCACATGAAGCCTTATTGAGTTTTTTCCAGATCATTAAGTCTGTTTTCACCTGCTCAAAGGGAAATATTGGAGAATTGTGTCAATAAGGATAATGAATATTGATTCCTTTTATTGTGGACACAGATGTACAAAAAGGAACAGTGACTCATTGTGGTTAAAATGTGAAAGATGCAGATAGCTTGCAGACTGGCCTGGCGGTGGTCAGGTGTGTCTTTAAAGCCAGTCGGACTGGCCTGGCAGTGGTCAGGTGTGTCTTTAAAGCCAGTCGGACTGGCCTGGCAGTGGTCAGGTGTGTCTTTAAAGCCAGCCATCACCTACAGGGGAAGCAGAGATGGAGAATGTTGATTGTGTTTTCCTTTATCACATTGGCAGGCAGGCACGCAGCTTTAGGGTAATTATTTGAGTATGGATATATTATAGGACTAATAAGCAAGGTTTTCCCAGATAGTGTGCGTGTGCGTGTGTCGGAGGCCAGCCGCCCCCTGCAGCACCTCGCTCGGGTGTCCTGGCTCTGCTTTGGATGTTGCTCTGGCAGCCTGGAGTTGCTGCAGAGTGAGCTGTGCTTCTGGCTGCAGGCCTTGGGGCTGCTTCCTGCTCTACAGTGAGGCCAGGGTCAGGGCCAGAGCGCCGACCGTTCAGGCAGGGAGTAAAACTGCCTGTGCTCTGAAGAAAAGTGTGTTACGGGCTGTATTGCATGTGAGAAAAATGTCATTTAGAGACACATAAATCAAATCCAAGCCTCTCTCAGTGTGATATATGTTTAAATTCCACATGTAGGAAAATAATTTATAACCAGTTGCAGAATAATGATATGTTTCAGGTGAGAATAGGTCCTCTTTTCTTAGTTTTTTTTTTATTATTTATTTGATGTACATTATTTTTTACATATTGATTTATACAGCTGAATATTTAGTGAAGTGAAGTAAGTTTAGTAGCATGGCCAAGACTACCACACACTTTGATGAAACTGCACCAAGATAAAAGAATGATGAAATAAGAAGTGACCGCTAAAACAAATTACACCTCATTAAATGGATACTTTGATCAAATTTTAGATGTCTTCTTTGGATTGTGTGGATCTGACCATTGGCCATTTTCATAGTTTTGCCGGTATGTGCAGCCAGAGAATTCTCGGGGGCCTGAAGTACCACAGATCAGGAAATGAGTGGAAGTCCGTTGTCACCCTGTCGGTTGCTAATTCACCAGTTAACTTCAGCACTGAGCAGCTAAGCAGCCCTGAAAAGAACAGCCCCCCTGTGTCTATTCTGCCAGCCATCCCAGGGGCGTCGGAGGAATACAAGGCGTACCGAATGAGTTATAATTACTGTGTTCCACATTGTAGCCTCTGGCCATCCCTTTTGAAATAGTAGCTTTGCTTTTTTATAGACTTGTGTACAAGTTTTTTTTACAGGATTTTTTTCTGCGAGTGTGATGTAAATTCATTTTATAGAAAAGCTATAGATGAGAAAATGGCAACCATAAGCTTTTTTAAGATGTCATTTATTCTAAAAAATCGGAAAAGTAGTTTCACAGGGTGCAGACTGGTTTTAATATGCATCTTCTAGTTCTCAGTACTGGTTCTCTGGAATCTTAAAGTTTGTTGTTGCAGTTGTTGCAAGTGCAACATAATGCTTGTTTTTCAGTGTTACTCCGTAGGTTTAGTAGCATAAGTGATGATGTGGTTAGCTTTTGCCCAGTTAGGTTATCCATGAGAAAAGTGCTTTATGTGTGTGATTTACACAACATGCAGGCACAGGGAGTGGAGAAATAAATGCGGTCCATAATGTAATTACAATATGTGCACTTTCAAGAGGGAAATACTCAGTGCTGGTTAGAGTCTCAGCAGACTGTCATATGTCTTCTCAGGCTGCTGTTTTTCATTAAACAACATAAATGCATCTCAATCTGACACCAGCCAGAAGTTGAACACTTTGTTCAAAAGTGAAAGTGAAACTGCGTGAATAGCAGGCCACCCTTGTTCTGGGCTAAGTGAGAGCTACATTCTGTCCTGTTTTGTTTCCCTAAAGACAAAGACGGGAAAGCCTTCCATCCGACGTATGAGGAGAAGCTCCGCCTCGTGGCGCTCCACAAGCAGGTGTTGCTGGGGCCCTACAACCCAGAGGTCTGCCCGGAAGTGGGATTCTTCGACGTCCTGGGGAATGACAGAAGGTAACAGCGGAAGTGAACGACACCAAAGGCACCTCTGTGGCCGTGGAAGAGCCAGGCAGCCTGTCATTCTGTCTCCTCCATCTGGAGGTTTAAAAGTCTTCTTTGACACGGTGTTTTTGTTGAGGCAGTTATCTTTCAGCCAGTTAGGGAGCCACAACTGTATGGAATCAGAAACTGTAAGTTGTAGAAAGGCAATTATGTCACTTACAGTGTCTTCACACTGTGCCAGTTGCAATGACCACCATTATCAAGTGCTCAGGTGTAAGATGTGAGACGGTGTCGGGAAGGCGAACGGAAATGCATTTTGCTGCTGTTGGATGTGTGCTTCATGCAGTTACCGGCTGTGTGCGTGTACAGTCATGCCTCTGCTGGTCCTTCCTGCAGGAAAGAGTGGGCCTCGCTGGGCAGCATGGGGAAGGAGGACGCCATGGTGGAGTTTGTGAAGCTGCTGAATAAATGCTGTAATTTATTTGCACCATACGTCACGTCACACAGAATAGAGAAGGAAGAGCAGGAAAGGAGAAGGTATGTGTGGGCATTGGCTCTCTCATGCTGAGACTGACATAAATGCTCAGTGTTAATAGTTGCTTATTTTCAGTCTTGTTCAGTGTTGTGTTCTGTGGTTAGTAAGGTCACGTTGCTGTTAGTTGTGTGCAGTGCTTGTGTCTCCTCATGTCTGGCCTTCTCACCCCCTAACCCTTCCCTCTCTCCCCCTCCCTGTCATGCCCCGCCCCTCTGAGAGCAGGAGAGAGGAGGAGGAGAGGAGGCGTCTGGAGGAGGAAGAGAAGGAGCGGCAGCGGCAGGAGGAGGAGCAGCGACGCAGGAGAGAGGAGGAAAGGAGGCGCAGGGAGGAGGAGGAGAGGAGGAGGGTGGAGGAGGAGAGGTTTCGAGTGGAGCAGCAGAAGTGAGTCATTCATCAGCCCGGCCTGAGCATCGCCTCTGGGCATTACCGTTACTCTCTGAGCATTACCGTTACTCTCTGAGCATTACCGTTACTTTCTGGGCATTACCTTTACTCTCTGGGCATTACTGTTAATCTCTGGGCATTACCGTTACTCTCTGGGCATTACCGTTACTCTCTGAGCATTACCGTTACTCTCTGAGCATTACCGTTAATCTCTGGGCATTATCGTTACTCTCTGGGCATTATCGTTACTCTCTGAGCATTACTGTTACTCTCTGAGCATTACTGTTAATCTCTGGGCATTACCGTTACTCTCTGGCCATTCCCGTTACTCTCTGGCATCAAAAATGATTCTGACACTCCAGGACAGATGTTGCCAGTGTCTACCACTATTCTTAGTGTAAGGTTGTGTTCACACACGCCTCAGCTGGCTTTGAATGTCAGATTTAAACTTGTACAGCTCTTTTTTTTTTGGGAGAGAGTACACTGCTGATGGCGTGCATGTACAAGACCTAAAATAAGCAAGAACTTGTGAAGGTGCTAAGAAGCCACATCCTTCTTTATTAAAACTTCAAGCTGAATTAGTGTGGCTCTGTAGTACATTGCATTACATACTGTGTGGCCGGTGGAG
The DNA here is from genome assembly GCF_013368585.1 of Megalops cyprinoides. Taxonomy (NCBI): domain Eukaryota; kingdom Metazoa; phylum Chordata; class Actinopteri; order Elopiformes; family Megalopidae; genus Megalops; species Megalops cyprinoides. Next base: position 1,240,585 of record NC_050594.1, on the reverse strand, counting down.
TCAGTGCATTGCATTGAGGAGGCTGTAGGAGATGGACTGACCCTCCCTGGGCCTCCGGTCCACAGGCAGCAGATCATGGCAGCTCTGAACGCGCAGACAGCGGTGCAGTTCCAGCAGTACGCGGCTCAGCAGTACCCGGGGAGCCCGGAGCAGCAGCAGGTTCTGATCCGGCAGCTGCAGGAGCAGCACTACCAGCAGTACATGCAGCAGCTGTACCAGGTACAGCTGGCCCAGCAGCAGGTGAGCAGCTCTGACACCAGCTGGGTAAAACCAGGCTAAATATATCTGCGATCAGGCTGTTAGGACAAAGACTCCTCTTATGTCTTTTTTTGATTGCTGCTTGTTTATGTTGCTGGATAGTTTTTGCTAGGTAAAATCATATTGTACCTGTCTTCCCTTGCCAGTGTTACACTAGCATCTTTTGGGAGTGTACATATAGTTGTAGTATTTGTGCGTAGCTTGCTAGCATAATGATTTTGCCTGCAGACTTGCAGTTGAAGAGGAGGTTGCATTTGAAGAGCTCGGCTGCAGTGTCCCAGCACTCAGATTACTGACTCCCGTCTCCACAGGCGGCCTTGCAGAAGCAGCAGGAGGCGGCCATCGTGTTGTCCGCAGCGGAGGCGGGGTTGAGCAAGCCACCGTCCCCTGGGGGTGACAGCGCCACGCCGAACGGACAGGCCAACGCCAGCGCAGAGAGTCTGGAGAGAGAGCCGGAGATGGAGCTGGCCGAGGAGCTGACGGAGAACGGGCTGAGAGCGCTGGACTACTCTCGTCAGTATCACTGCATGCACCTGTGCTCTGAACACAGAACCACCTGAACGTACCTGACCTCTGATTAACCACCTGAACGTACCTGACCTCTGTTTAATTAGCAGGGTCAGCTGCAAACTCAGTGTGCATCCACAGTGCCAGCCTGGGGGAGGGGTTGTGTAGTCAGGCAGCTTTAGCAGAAGCTCGGTGGCCGCTGTTAGAGAGCAGATAATGGGAGCAGGATGTGGAATAAACACCCCAACAGGCTGAGGGAACAGCACTGAGGGAGGCCGAGCCTGCCAGTGACCTCATCACTGCTCTGCACCCTCGTGACCTGCATCACGTGACCGTGGTCTTGCTCCGACCCAGAAAGCCTCCTCAAAACACACCTGCCCCCCTCAGAGCCCCCCATTTCTGGTAACAGCCTGGCTCCCCCAGGTCTCCCATGCCAGAACTGTCTGAGTGCACTGTGCTTAGATGCAGCCATTTTGGGAAGAAAAGTGACAAGCGGTTGGACTGCTTTCTTGTTAATTCACCAACTTGATGTAATTTACTGTTAAATCTCAGAATTTCAGTGTGCAGAGCAATTTGCCCCCTACCTGAAAGTCATTAGTGACTGGCATTTGCTATTATGCGCCTTCCCGGCACAAGGTATTTCGAAAGTAGCGTGTGTCCCCCACAATTCCCTCAAATTTCCCTCAAAGCAGCTCAATTTCACAGGACATTTGACAAGTGTAGCAATAAAATAATTATTTAAAATCTTAATTATCCTTAAAACATCACTGAGAAGTCATGGTACATAAAAATCTGATTTAAGTGGGAACCCTAGACCTCAGTGATTGGTTCCTGTCCCTGTTGGCTAGTCAGGCAGCGTTGGTGTCTGTATTCGCAGTTGATTGGCTCTCTCTCGCGTAGCTCCGCCCATGGCACCGGTCATCACCGCCCCCTCCATGTGGACGCGGCCGCAGATCAAGGACTTTAAGGAGAAGATTCGGCAGGACACAGACTCGGTGATCACGGTGGGGCGGGGCGAGGTGGTGACGGTGCGCGTGCCCACGCACGAGGAGGGCTCCTACCTCTTCTGGGAGTTCGCCACCGACCACTACGACATTGGCTTCGGCGTCTTCTTTGAGTGGACCGACTCGCCCAACACAGCCGTCAGCGTGCACGTCAGCGAGTCCAGCGACGAGGACGAGGACGAGGGTGAGAGCAAGAGCAACCCCTGCACTCCTGTCTGAGTACCAGAACCGAGTCCGTGTGGACACAGCTGTGCTGCCTTTCCTGACTTATCCTGAAGTATGTCTCTGTCATATTAAAAATACTGATCTCGTGAGGCTTTAAGAGATATAATCTATCCAAGTTCAGTTCCAATGTCATGTGTCCCATAACTCTGAGTGTGGCAGGCAGCCCAGCCTGTATAAGCAGTTTCTCTCAGAGACTCAGCTTTTAAAAGTCACTTTATCACCCTGCGGCGGTGAAGCCCAGGGCTGCGTTGCAGCCGTCCTGTACCTCTGTGCTGTGAATGTCATGGGGAAATGCAGCTGCAGTCTCGCAGCTGAGAGAGTGCAGACACTTCCTGAGGAGAGCTCGGAGCAATTTCCCCGGGGGGGTTCCTGCCTACCTGTCCCAGGAGTGGGGCTGAGCTACTCCTGAGTTTTATGGGCTTGTGACCTGGATGTTGCTGGTTCAAACAGGGTTTGGGCTGTGCCAAACAAGACCAAGGTATCCTACAGAGCACTGAATGGACAAGAAATTGTGTTTGACACAACTGACACACAGCTGGTAAATTATTGACAGGTGCTGACTAGGCAAACACAACGGACGTGTAAGATCACAAGGTTTGAATAAGATAATGGCGGATACTCCGATAACAAGCTGAGTATGAGTAACAAGATGAACCTGCAGAGTATTGTGCCAGTTTTGAGCATGGTTAGTCCCCCTGCGTGAGGTGCAGGTGAGAGTGTTTGGCTGAGAGAGATCAGAATGGAGCCCCACTGCGTGAGGTGTAGGTGAGACTGTTTGGCTGGGAGAGATCAGAATGGGTTGAATTTTGTTACTCTTCTGTTGTCGCTGTCTTTGCAGAGGCCCAGAGCGAGGAGGAAAAGGCCAAAAAGAACAGCAGCAAGCCCCAAGTGGATGAGATCGTGCCGGTGTACCGACGAGATTGCCACGAGGAGGTGTATGCTGGGAGCCACCAGTACCCCGGCCAGGGCGTCTACCTGCTCAAATTCGACAACTCGTACTCCCTCTGGAGGTCCAAAAACGTCTACTACAGAGTCTACTACACTAGATAAGCCAGGGCAGGGCACTGGGTGTGTGTGTGGGGGGTGAGGGCGGGTCCCGTGAGTAGGTCCTCTAGGGGGCAGGTTTGACCCCCCTCTCTGTCCTGTTCAGGAAGGGGGTGGGCATTCGGATGTGCTGTGGAAGGGTATCTTATCCTGTTTATGTCCAGGAGGGCGGGGAGTATTAAGCTTAAAATCCCATGCCTTTTAACTCTCTCAAATGCCATGTGAAGTATGTAGACTCGTAGCAGAACACTGCCTTACTTTTTTTTTTTTCCTTTTTTTTGAAGCCATCCCATGATCATGATTTGTAACATGTCGTGATACTGCATAATCTCCTCAACAAACTTTCCTCGTCCGTCTGTAAACTCAACACAAGCAGCTTCCGGTCCAGGCACTGAGTCTGCGGCCAGTGGCGGGGGTTACATATGAAGGTCTGAACAGGACGCAAAGTGAGGGCTTGGGGAAGACTTTGGTAGGGGGTGGGAGTGGGGGGGGATATTATCCATGTATATTCCAAACACCCTCTATATGAGCAGGGGGTAGAGAGTGCGTTTAGCACCCAGCATGTGGGTGCAGCTGCAGCTGAAAGGGAGGTTCTGTCCGTTCTGAGGGCTCTGCTGTTTACAGGCGGATTGCCAGTGAGAGGGTATTTTTCGTATTTCCTCAGGATACCCCCCCCCCCCTTTCGTATTCATAGCTTTTCTCCAGCAAATATCTGTCGGTAGAGTGTCATATGAAATATATGAAAGCAGCTAAGACATCAAAATAATGGTAGTATATTATACATTAGTAATGTACATTATCTAAAATGGATATGGTGTAATATGGCTCACCCTGAAGTTAAACAGGTTTAATACAAATCTGATGGACAAAGCTTTTAAATACTTGAATGCCATAAAAATACAATCAGAAATCTTCCTCTGGCAAAACAGTGATGACCAGGATTGGACCTTGTGTTCAGTTATTTACGATTGCAATAATGAAGCTTATATATCTGCAGATTCATGCATTTTTAAGGAAATGCAAAGACATTGTGTATGACAGCCAGTCACACGGAAGCCTTCAGTTAATGACTCTGAGGCCTGAATTTCTCTTTTCTTTGAAGCCCTGTTTCTCTGTGTTCTTGAATGAACATGCCACTTAGTGTTAGTCTGTGGTTTGGCAGTCACTTGAGTTGTCATTAAAAGAGCAGCACTTTAAACTGGAAATGAGACAGGGAGCTGAATCTGAGCTGTCAGGCCACCCACCTGCAGTCTCGCTGTTAGCACAGTCTGCCCCTGAAGAGGGAGGGTCTTTCTACAGCCTTGTGATTCGCTCAGATTTGACATCACACTTCTTTTTTTTCCCCATTTCCACGTTTTGCATTTTGTATTAGCCCAAGGGCTTTTCGTCCTCCTTCTCCACCCTAACTGAGCTCATACTGTGGAAGGCTTTTGATTCATTCTGGTTTTTGGATTTTGCAGGATCCAGATGCCTTGTGTACCCCCAGTGTAGCCCAGCACTGACTATCTGTTGTGTACCTTGTGTTTTAAACGTGTGGCCTCGCTCGGTGTCAGATGAGAAACCTTTCTGGGTCGGTTTGCTGTAGCAATAAGATGAGGACCGGGACTGAAGAATGCCTCTTAGAAGAGGAGCTTTTCACAGTCAGCCTCGGACTTTATGTGCTGGTCGGGACGTTTGTCTTGAGCTCAGTCCAAATGTCCGCCTGGTGTTTTCCCCCCACTGAGATAAGGAGCAGGACAGCAGTGCTATCTGAGAGCTGCAGGCCTGTGGTAAATTATCTTTACTCTCAACTCCCTCAGTACAGCTTTGTAATCTCTAGTCACCAAAACATACCATGGTAGCTTTTCAAGCCAATGCTACACAGTAATGCCATGTACCACAGAAGAATAAGGCATACTAACGATAAGGCATATAAATGTAAGATATATTTTATTGATCACAAATAATTCAAAATAGACTTTCTTCCTTTTGCTTCATAGAACCGATACTGATGGGATTTATAAACCAATCAGGTTACTCACATGAAAAAACAGTACAGAAATCTCACGCCGTTGATTTCTATATTGTATTTGGATGCGTTTTTATGAAACGTTTGAAGCTTCAGAGCTTTGGTCATTAGTGCCCCAAACATGAAGAAACACAGTGGCACCCTATGATTGCCCTCCTGACCGATGCATGTCCAGCCAGCCCTGGCTCTGGTTCTGCCTCTGGTTCTGCCTCTGGCTCTGCCTCTGCCTCTGGTTCTGCCTCTAGTTCTGGTTCTGGTTCTGGTTCTGCCTCTGCCTCTGCCTCTAGTTCTGGTTCTGGTTCTGGTTCTGGTTCTGCCTCTGGTTCTGCCTGTAGTTCTGGTTCTGGTTCTGGCTCTGCCTCTGGTTCTGGTTCTGGTTCTGCCTCTGATTCTGGTTCTGGTTCTGACTGTGCACAGTAGAGTAGCGTATTGTTCATGTCGTTTTGCTGTTCTTCGATACCCTGTTTGTACATAAGGCTGTGTGTTCTTTCGCTGTGCGTTTGAAGATGGGATTCTGTGTTTTCTACAGTGAGGGAAGCCATGCTGAGTTTTAATGTGTTTAACCGGTTTAACATTATCACTGTGACTTCAGACGAGAAACACCATCACTCACGCCATTATCTCTATAGCCTCCGGGGTAGGATGAGGAATGGCATTCTGTTTGTTAAATAAACTTTAACTGGTGTTCTGCACTGCGGAGTGACAGAAGGTACATTATGAGGAGTACTCCAAGTCCTACACACAGACAGTACAGAGACATCACAGCACAGCTAAAAGCTACCAGACATGTCCAAACCTCTGTCTCCTCGGCAACCAACGTCCACTCAGCACAGGACTGACTGGGGGCTTGCACTAGTGCCACTACTAAAGTTCAGTGCCCATGTCTGTCGGATAAAATGTACTGAATCTACAAATCACTACGTTCCCTTATTATTATTATTTTTATTACTGTTATTCCATATTGCCTTCAGAGAGTGTTTATTTCCAGCCGTGATAGAGTGAAGTGTGCCAGAGGAGGGAGTGAGTGGGCTCATGGGATGGAAGGGGCGTGTATAGTGACAGACATTGTAAATTGTTGAAGGTGAAAGGTGAAGATCTCTATGTAAAGTGTAAATTTCTAACTTGAGTTTGACGTGGAAAAAATGCAAAGAATTTTATTGTTTGATCAGTAATCCATTGTGAGTTGCAAAATCGTTGAGCATATATTTAAACTTGATTAAAGGTTTCAGTTATCTGAGAGGCCGGAGTCTGAGTCATTCATTCTAACTCCACTGTATGCTTTAGGGTTGGTTTCCTCTCTGCCTTTCATTAGTGAGGGGATTATACAATTTAGTAAACTGAATGTGATTATGGGAAATATCATTTGGTGAAGGGAAGTGCTGAAATGCCAGAATGTTGGTTGTATTTGGTTGTGTTGAGAAAGCTGCATTTAGCCTCTCTCTGGGGCTCATGGTCACACTGGAAACATCTCCAGGAAGTCCTGTCACTCACACGGAACATACCAAAGTCATGATTCACAGTGTCTGTATGTAACTGCCTGTGGCGAGAGATCATCGAGCCCCACGAGGCCTCTGTCTGACAGCAGAGGCTGATATGGAGCTGCCCCTTCTAAACACAGCAGCAAAGACTGGAAAAGTGGAAGTCCCCTCAGCTGTTACAAACTGCAGATCACTTCACTGAGAGCAGCGAACTGCAGCCCCTTGGCACCAAGGTCCACATTCAGTTTAAGAGCTAAAGATATTTGCCTGTAACTTTTGAGCAATTTCAGTGTTTATTCTCGCTTTGTAATCTTAATTCCCCTGCTTTAGTTTTGTTGTTCAGTGTAATTAAATTGGCCACTCAGAGTTAAGCACCAGGAACACTGCAGTTCGGCCAAAGAGACCTCAACACTGTGACTGGCCTGTGATTACTGAATCAGAGTTTTGATTTAATCACGGTCAAATAGTGGTTCAGAGACCTGATAGATCAGAAACTGACTCCAGGCGGTCCCTAATCATCCCCGATGGCAGCGTTGATGGCGCTGCGTAGCGCAGACAGCCATGTGACCTTGTCCTCCTCTCGCTCGGTGGCACAGACCCACTGCCGTTTCGGGCCCTCCAGGGCGAAGGCGTTCTGCACATCTGCGGGGGGGGGGAGACCAGTGACCTCACCTCGGTCATGTGACTCACCACATCAACAGCGCAAAACATTCCACAGCCATGAGAGCGTGCACCTGTGATTGCTGCATCTGTAGCATCTTTCTTATTGGATGTTTTTTTAAAGGTTAAAGGTCAAAGCATCAGTTCCCCTGGAATAACTGATAGATCCCGCTTTAAAGCAGCAGCCAGCGCGGCTCATTGTCACAGCTGCGAACGCTGGCGATCAGCGCAGCACGCTGCACACTGAAATCCGGCAACAGGAAGAGGAGGCAGGAGACGGGAAGGAAGAGAGAGAGGCCTGCGGAGTGACGAAGGAGGAGCGTCCCGGGTCCCCCATCACCCCCCCCTTCCCCCACGCAGCGGTCAGGCTTACACTTGGTGTCGGCGATGTCCCGCGGGGTCAGCGTGTGCAGGGCGACGGAGGCCAGGAAGGTGTGCGAGGTCACGCAGGTGTGCCGGTACGGCAGGTGGGAGAGGCTCCGCTCACTCAGCACCAGCGCGTCATTGAAGAGGAAGAGCCCGAGGTCGCCCACGCGCTCGTACACCCTGTCTCACACACGCACACACACGCAGAGGGGGGGTCACACCAGCGGGGGTCACGCTATATTTAAGATTTAAAACTATTTTTAGTGACTTCCATCTCATGGCTTCTTAAGTATTTTTAGGGAAATGCAGCTAAATGTTTGTGATAACTCGACAGCAACCTGGACTTCAAGGAGTACATTGCTCGCACGTCACGGACCTGCCGATTCCTCCTCCACAACATCAGGAGGATTCGCCCGTTCCTAACCACATACGCGACGCAGCTCCTTATCCAGGCCACAGTTCTCCCTCGACTGGACTACTGCAACGCTCTCCTTGCAGGCCTCCCAGCATGCACCACCCACCCTCTCCAGCTCATCCAGAATGCAGCTGCCCGACTGATCTTCAACCTCCCCAAATTCTCCCATGTTACTCCCCTGCTGAAATCCCTCCACTGGCTTCCTGTCGCTGCCAGGATCAGATTCAAGACCCTGACCCTCGCCTTCTCTGCAGTCAACAGGACAGCCCCTGCCTACCTCCAAGAACTCATCCAGCCCTACACACCAGCCCGACCCCTACGCTCAGCAGCAACTGGACGCCTCACTCCCTGCATGGTCAAGGCAGGAGGTGCTCGTTCTGCCAGACATCGGCGTTTCGCCTACATCGCTCCCCAGTGGTGGAACGAACTCCCGGTCTCGCTACGGACAGCTCCTTCACCCCAGGCCTTCAGACGGGGCCTGAAGACGCACCTCTTCAGACTCTACCTAGACTGACCCAGCACACAATTGCTGCCCCCCCCCCCCCCCCCCATCAGTGCTGTCGTAAATTGCTGTGCTTTTTAAATTGTGCTTTTAAATTTTGTCTCTTGTTGCCGCCTTTACCCTGACGCTCATTGTGCCGTTTGAAGTTGTTGAAGTTTGCCGTTCGAAAGTATATCGTACTAGTTGCCCTTTAGGCTGTAATTGTAAAAATCTGATAGTACTGCGTCCTCAAACAGACCTTGCTCTCAGCTGAGAACTGTCTCATTGTGGAACTGTACACATCCTGTCCCCGTACTGTCGCTGTACCTACTGTATGCACTTTTGTAAGTCGCTTTGGATAAAAGCGTCTGCTAAATAAATAAATGTAAATGTAAATGTAAATAACTTGTTACTTGGCAAAAAACTAAGAAGTATTCATGTTATACCAGCCAATGTGTCACTAAAAGCACAGCCATCTTACAGCATTTTTTACTGTGGCTTCATAGATTATCTACAGAGGCATCAATTATACAAATACATTTCAGCTCCGCAGAATAAAAAGTTAAATGCTCAATGCCTTTCCTTCAATGATGTATTTAAATGCGCAGAGCGGTGTGCTCTGATGGCTGAGCTGTCTCCCTCAGGTAAGTGTGCTCACCTGAGTGAGGCAGCGATGTCCTCGTGGGGGGTGTGGAGCAGCTCCACCTCCTGCACTGCCATCAGGTGCCTGTTCCCCTCCTGCAGGTTCTGAACACAGCAGCACATAGTGCACTCAACCCTCTGCCCCTGCTGACAGCACAGGTGAGCTGAGCACATCGCTTACAGGGCACATGAAACTGAAGTCAAGCACATGACTGATCTGAGTACTGTAAGAGAGTGGTAAGGAACTGGGCCAGTTCCTCATGTACGGAACACCCAGACAGCCCGCTGCATGCAGTTGTAAGAGCATGGTGAATCCCACAGTCATGTGACCGCCCTCTCCCCAGAGATCTCCCTGTACTCATGAGTCACAGGCTAGTGTTGGCATGCAGGATCACAGCCTACCGGGCAGCTGTGGATCATCCTCTGAGTCTCCGCTATCCTGGAGTCACCATCCGCAGTCTGCTTCAGCTGTTCACAGAGCAGCAGGCAGAGAACATGTTACTGAGCATGTGCTGCCCTCAGCGTTTTTAGAGTCTCACCTTTTTTTTCTATTTCTCACCTGTAGGAATTATAGAGTGTTAATGGTTAAATAGTAATGGAGCCTTGGTTAACACTGACACCTTGTAGGAGAGACATCTGCGATGGTGTGGGTGTCGTCCATTAGGCAGGGCTTACCTTGTGGATCGGACAGTGGGTGGGGCTTACCTTGTGGAGGAGGCAGTGGGTGGGGCTTACCTTGTGGAGGAGGCAGTGGGTGGGGCTTACCTTGTGGAGGAGGCAGTGGGTGGGGCTTACCTTGTGGATCGGACAGTGGGTGGGGCTTACCTTGTGGAGGAGGCAGTGGGTGGGGCTTACCTTGTGGAGGAGACAGTGGGTGGGGCTTACCTTGTGGAGGAGGCAGTGGGTGGGGCTTACCTTGTGGAGGAGGCAGTGGGTGGGGCTTACCTTGTGGAGGAGGCAGTGGGTGGGGCTTACCTTGTGGAGGAGGCAGTGGGTGGGGCTTACCTTGTGGAGGAGGCAGTGGGTGGGGCTTACCTTGTGGAGGAAGCTCTTGTATCGCTGCAGGGAGTCCAGCGCGGATCTGAGCTGTAATTGGTCAGGGTGCTGAGGGGGCGTGTGCAGGAGGAGGGCCTCCAGCAGTGTGGCGTACTCCTCCACACGCGACGCAGGCAGCAGCAGCAGCTCCTGCAGGCTGAGGACACGTGGTGATACGCAGCGCACAGGAGAGGGACACGCTGTGATACGCAGCGCACAGGAGAGGGACACGCTGTGATACGCACAGGAGAGGGACACGCTGTGATACGCAGCACACAGGAGAGGGACACGCTGTGATACGCACAGGAGAGGGACACGCTGTGATACGCAGCGCACAGGAGAGGGACACGCTGTGATACGCACAGGAGAGAGACACGCTGTGATACGCACAGGAGAGGGACACGCTGTGATACGCAGCGCACAGGAGAGGGACACGCTGTGATACGCACAGGAGAGGGACACGCTGTGATACGCAGCGCACAGGAGAGGGACACGCTGTGATACGCACAGGAGAGGGACACGCTGTGATACGCACAGGAGAGGGACACGCTGTGATACGCAGCGCACAGGAGAGGGACACGCTGTGATACGCACAGGAGAGGGACAAGCTGTGATACGCACAGGAGAGGGACACGCTGTGATACGCACAGGAGAGGGACACGCTGTGATACGCAGCGCACAGGAGAGGGACACGCTGTGATACGCAGCGCACAGGAGAGGGACACGCTGTGATACGCAGCGCACAGGAGAGAGACACGCTGTGATACGCACAGGAGAGGGACACGCTGTGATACGCACAGGAGAGGGACACGCTGTGATACGCACAGGAGAGAGACACGCTGTGATACGCACAGGAGAGGGACACGCTGTGATACGCACAGGAGAGGGACACGCTGTGATACGCACAGGAGAGAGACACGCTGTGATACGCAGCGCACAGGAGAGAGACACGATGTGATACGCACAGGAGAGAGACACGCTGTGATACGCACAGGAGAGGGACACGCTGTGATACGCAGCGCACAGGAGAGGGACACGCTGTGATACGCACAGGAGAGAGACACGCTGTGATACGCACAGGAGAGGGACACGCTGTGATACGCACAGGAGAGGGACACGCTGTGATACGCACAGGAGAGGGACACGCTGTGATACGCACAGGAGAGGGACACGCTGTGATACGCAGCGCACAGGAGAGGGACACGCTGTGATACGCACAGGAGAGAGACACGCTGTGATACGCAGCGCACAGGAGAGAGACACGATGTGATACGCACAGGAGAGAGACACGCTGTGATACGCACAGGAGAGGGACACGCTGTGATACGCAGCGCACAGGAGAGGGACACGCTGTGATACGCACAGGAGAGGCACACGCTGTGATACGCACAGGAGAGGGACACGCTGTGATACGCACAGGAGAGGGACACGCTGTGATACGCACAGGAGAGGGACACGCTGTGATACGCAGCGCACAGGAGAGGGACACGCTGTGATACGCAGCGCACAGGAGAGGGACACGCTGTGATACGCAGCGCACAGGAGAGGGACACGCTGTGATACGCAGCGCACAGGAGAGGGACACGCTGTGATACGCACAGGAGAGGGACACGCTGTGATACGCAGCGCACAGGAGAGGGACACGCTGTGATACGCACAGGAGAGGGACACGCTGTGATACGCACAGGAGAGAGACACGCTGTGATACGCACAGGAGAGAGACACGCTGTGATACGCACAGGAGAGGGACACGCTGTGATACGCAGCGCACAGGAGAGGGACACGCTGTGATACGCAGCGCACAGGAGAGGGACACGCTGTGATACGCACAGGAGAGGGACACGCTGTGATACGCACAGGAGAGGGACACGCTGTGATACGCAGCGCACAGGAGAGGGACACGCTGTGATACGCAGCGCACAGGAGAGGGACACGCTGTGATACGCACAGGAGAGGGACACGCTGTGATACGCACAGGAGAGGGACACGCTGTGATACGCACAGGAGAGAGACACGCTGTGATACGCACAGGAGAGGGACACGCTGTGATACGCAGCGCACAGGAGAGGGACACGCTGTGATACGCACAGGAGAGGGACACCGCCACAGCTGGGGGGAGGGCCTGTGAGCCCCTGAACCAGGACCACTATACCACTATAGTGTTTATTCATTCTGTTTGTCAGTTTGTGCTAAAAATCCATGCAGGCACAGAGCAGGGCACTCTGAGGCAGTCAGAGGCCACACCTGCAAACTCTCCTCCTGCAGTCCTGGTATGTCACATTCCATATTAAATGCACTGCGTGCACTGCTATTAATACTATCCCAATATGCCAAATCAATCGACCCGTTTGGTACCTCAGCATGCTGGTGGCCAGGGTTCTGTCGTGTCTCCTCAGAAAGGCCCGGAAGGCTGGTATCATCTCCCTGCACTGCAACACCCACAGCAACCATGGTAACGCTGAGACGTGCTGTTGGATCTGGCGTTTGGCGTGATGTCGCTGCGACCGGAGGGCACTCACCTTGTCAATGGTCCTCAGGATGGTGGGGTAGTTGTTGAAGAAGTTGGTGTAGGTCCTCAGCTTGGAGCAAAACTTCAGCAGCACATCCCCCAGGCACTGGGAGGGGCCCCACTCCCCCAAACGCTCCGTCAGCTCGGCCAGGAAGGGGCTGCGGGACAGGGGCGCAACATGACACCCCGCACTGACACCCCAGGACCGGGTGCCTGGCACCCCGCACTGACACCCCAGGACCGGGTGCCTGGCACCCCGCACTGACACCCCAGGACCGGGTGCCTGGCACCCCGCACTGACACCCCAGGACCGGGTGCCTGGCACTCCGCACTGACACCCCAGGACCGGGTGCCTGGCCCCCCGCTCTGAGGGGGGTGCTTTAGCAGATGAGTCTGGGGCAGCAGTGAGGATCCGAGCATCAGATGCAGAGGATGGCAGTTCAATGTCAGGTGGGCCGCTGCTCTTATAAGTTAAACTAATCTGAATCACCAACTGCTCACAACTGCCTCAGTAAATATCCAGCTGTATAAATGGATAAAAATGTAATCTATGTAGGTCGCTATGCTTAAGTTATAAGAGCGTCTGCTAAATGACTGTAATGTACGTAGCTCTGTAAAAACTGTAAAAACTATGTAAAAGTAGCACAGCTGCTAAGCAAATACTGTATGCTATCATGTAAAAGTAAATGGAAGTAAAAAAGCATGCTGACTTTGATAGAACAAAATTTCCCATAATTCTTTCTCCTACTGGATATTCAAAGCATCTCATCCTCCTAAGTTGATGTCTAGCTGCTGACTTCTGCTCAGAATCCCACACACCATTTCCCTGCTGTGCGTCTAAGGGCCTCGGGACACCAAACCAAATTGGTCTGGCAAAACAGTCTTGACGGAAATTGATAAAAGTAGACAGGTCGGTGTGACACACCTGTCAGGAAGAGTGTGTCATCGAGCTGTGTTTTGGCCTGGGGCAAAGCAACGCACTGACTGTGAGTGCCCCCACTCATCCACTCCACGTCGGATTCGTCACGTTGCGCTTATCAGACAGCAGCATGAGAGCATCATCTCATCCCGCGTCACGACGTTAACCCTTCAGCTGCCTAACACTACAGTCAAACTCCACGCGACAGAGCAACAGCAGGGTTTGGAGTAAATGCTAAGAGACAGGCCTTCCTAATACTGAAGCCGAGGGCTCTTCCATGCATATTTACTCAACCTAAACACAGAACATTTCAAGGTCAGCATGTCAGAGTGACACATGTAAAATGGCTTGCTGTAAAAACCTTCAAGTTGTGCCAAGAAGCATTAATAGCACAGAGCCATATTCTGCCTAATACTAAACTGCCCTAATTTGCATTTACACTACAGTGCCCTCTTCTGTAAAAGCCAATAATGGAGGCCCTAAAGCTTGCTGAGGAAATCTACTACCTTCAGACATTAATTTGTTCTGTTCTTCAGAACTATAACTTGTTTGTTTTTAATTCTTTATTCTGTACCAGCCCGTGCACCCCAGCCCTGGAAACATGCTGTTAATGGAGCAATAATGAGCTTGAGAGAGAAGGGATGAGGACTCGGGTCTCTCAGGCCAGAGGGTGGAGGGTTGCCCCGAGGGCACTGAGGTCTCAGTGTGTGATAATATAGCTGTAATCTCATGGATGTGTTAGCATTTAGCATTCACTACCTGTTGACCTCCAGGATGTCCAGCACAGGGGAGAAGACCATGAGGACGTGGGCGGAGCTGAGCACGGCTCGGTTGGAGTTGAGGGCGGCTCTGAGGGGGTCGGAGTACACCCGGGCGACCGCCTGCAGGAGGCGCACATACACCCTCTCACTGTGGAGCAGCGCCCCTGCCACAGCCAGCCTCCTGTCTGAGAAACTGCCCGCAGCCTGCAGAACAGAGAGAAGCAGAGACACTCACTCTGTATCACACACACACACACACACACACTACTGCCCGCAGCCTGCAGAACAGAGAGAAGCAGAGACACTCACTCTGTATCACACACACACACACAGACACACACACACACACACACACACACTACTGCCTGCAGCCTGCCAAAAGAGGAGAGACACACTCACGCTTTATCCCACACACACACACACACTCCCAGCAGTGACACAGCAGAGTGAGAGGCTGACCTGTGGAAGATTACTGATCGGGCTGAGAGCTGTTCTGGGGTCAGTGTATGAGAGAGGCTGACCTGTGGAAGATTACTGATCGGGCTGAGAGCTGTTCTGGGGTCAGCCTCTGTCAGAAACGTGCTGTCTGTCTGTGCCCCGTTTCCCTCCTCACACCTCCTCCGCAGGAAGTCGCACAGGAAGCTCAGTGGACTGTCCTGTCACAGCACAGCAGGGAGGAGAGAGCACAGCCCTGAGGCACACCGGCAGAAACGGAGGTTACACAGCTACAATCTGAGTCCATCTTACACATCTCTCCCTGGACAGTGCAGCAAGCCCCTCTGCCAAAGCACGTGTCACTTCTGACTGGACAACCTCAGACAGGCCAACCTCATCCCAAAGAAACTGACCTGTGGAAACAAAAAAGGAAATCAGCACTGTGAAGGAGTCACCGAGAGGACTGTCACTGCACCACTGCAAGGACTGTCACTGCACCACTGCAAGGACTGTCACTGCACCACTGCAAGGACTGTCACTGCACCACTGCAGAGGACTGTCACTGCACCACTGCAAGGACTGTCACTGCACCACTGCAAGGACTGTCACTGCACCACTGCAAGGACTGTCACTGTTCCACTGCAGAGGACTGTCACTGCACCACTGCAAGGACTGTCACTGCACCACTGAGAGGACTGTCAGTGCACCACTGAGAGGACTGTCACTGCACCACTGCAGAGGACTGTCACTGAGAGGACTGTCACTGCACCACTGCAAGGACTGTCAGTGCACCACTGCAAGGACTGTCACTGCACCACTGCAAGGACTGTCACTGCACCACTGCAAGGACTGTCAGTGCACCACTGCAGAGGTCAGTCAGTGCACTAGCGCAGGGGGGTTACTGAGAGGTCAGTCAGTGCACTAGCGCAGGGGGGTTACTGAAAGGTCAGTCAGTGCACTAACGCAGGGGGGTTACTGAGAGGTCAGTCAGTGCACTAGCGCAAGGGGGTTACTGAAAGGTCAGTCAGTGCACTAGCGCAGGGGAGTTACTGAAAGGTCAGTCAGTGCACTAACGCAGGGGGGTTACTGAGACACCTGTCAGTGCTCCACTGCAGAGAAGTTACCTAGAGGACTGTCAGTGCACCGGATATTCATACAATGAAGCAAAGACTGTAGATTTCATCTAACATAGAAAAACTATCTATCAGTACTGCTTTGTTCCAATTATGTAACCATTAGCTCATGGTTATGATACGTGCTGATCTTCCATATATGTGCACATGTCTGCATTTATGACAGATGTTTTGTATTTTTTTGTATCTTCTTTCTTCCTTGTATTTGTTACATATTACATACTGTTTGAGCAAAGAGTAACTAACCAGCAGTAAAATAATTAGGATGTGAGCCGTTTCTCCGGCTGACTTACCCAGGGCGCGGCCCCTGGTCTCCTGCCTCAGCTGCAGGAGCTGTGGCCCCAGCTGCACCCTCAGGCCCCTGAGGGCCTCCTCCAGCCACTCCGCCTGCCGGCACCAGCTCAGCAGTGGGGCCTCGCTGAAGTACACCTGGGGCGGAGACACGCCCTGCCCCAGCCAATCACTGAGAACTGGGGGAGGGGTTAACCAGTCAAAGTGAAGTAAACAACAGAGGATTGTCCAGCTGTGTCTACAGGTGTCTTTTTTTGTTTACAGTTTTTTTGTAGTTTATTTGAGTATTTTATACGAGTGTTAAAGCCATAGCCACAGCAGTATATGTGGGTTTGATAAAAAAAAGACAAAAAATGCAAGTCATACAGTATAAAGAGTTACTTACTGTCCTGTATGAGAACCTATGTAAACATTCTAGTAATATCACTACTCAGTGTCGGCTGCTTGTGGTGGCAGAATGTCATGTGGTCTGACTGTGATATGGAGATCATTTTTAATGTGGTCTCCCCTCTTGTGCTCACTGTGTTGGTACGATCCAGTAGCAATCCCTGTAGGTGCAGTGACATTCAGACCCGTCAGGGTGGAGAGCTTGGAGAGCAGCTCCATTCCTGACACTGAGAGGGGGGAGAGAGGGGAGGGAAAGAATGGGGCAGGTCAGGCAGGAATGATTGGCAGATACAAACCATTTGCCTAAGTGAAATGTTCACAACATCCCTAAACACTGTAGATATTGAATTCACCCCAGCTGTATGACTTAGCTGCCTATACCTCAGGTTGGGCACAGAACCCCCCCAGGCTAACACTCAGTGAAATCTGTCTAACTGCATCTGAGTTCCCCTAAAACACCCCTTGGCTGTGCTATGAGTTCATATTCAGTTAAATGTGTCCAATCAAATGAGTTTTTCAGTGAGAAAATGACTAAAGATCCGGAGATAGTAACTATGGGCCACTGAGAGACTGTTACCCCCAAATTCAGACTGACCAGAGGCTGCTAAAGGGGCAAAGATGTCCAGACGCCCCCCCTCTGTCCTGGGCACCACCCAGCCAGACAGCTTCTCCCAGAATTCCCTCACGTCCGGGCTCAGGAGGGACTCCTCTGTGACCCTGCACCCTGAGGGGGGAAGAGGGAAGAGACTGAGATTAGGAGAGCTGAACCCACAATGCAGGCCACCACTGATGTGATAAAGACACCTTAGCCTTGAGCAATAGCATGCTCAGTGTGGGCTGAGCAGGCACGTGTGAACACCAGTGCATGTGAGTGAGCTGGCACATCAGGGCTGGACAGTAATGAGCCTGCTGTCATTTCCTAAGGGCCAGGGAGGTATGCAGACCTGCAGCTTAGCAGCTACAGAAAACGCTGCTTCTGTCCACCTGTTACTCTGTATTTGCATCTTCATGTGAGTAAAGTGACAGGGCTGATGGTCCAGCGCACCCTGCGTGAGACTGAGCTCCCCGGCGTCCCCCTCAGCCAGCACCCCCACGCTCTGCACCCTCTGGCCCCGCAGCGCCCCCTCCGCCCGGAACAGCAGCGCCTGCAGCGTGGTCCCGCTGTGGTCGTACAGCAGGGGGACCACTCCGACTCGCACCCCACTCAGCACCAGCTGCGGACACACAAGCAGGAAGCAGAAGGCAGGGAACAGGAAGCAGGAAGCAGGAGGCAAGAAGCAGGGAACAGGAAGCGATGATCAGGGTACTGTGTCCCAGGTAGGATGATGCGGTTCTGTAATACGGAATATCTCCACTACAGTCTTCATGCGAAACCTCATTATCCAGACAACGTGCTGCAGTCTGTCTGCGTTTAGACTGCATTCACTCATAAGAGCATGAGCCAACATATCTTAAATAATCAGCAGTGCAGAATAAATCAGTTTGAAAGCCAGACCTCTGCAATCTACATTACTGCATGCTAAACACTGCCAACAGATAAGGGCAGGGTAGTGTAGATCATTTTTTCCAGATCAATACAGGCTATAACCTGAGGATGGAAAAAGTATTGGTCATCTGTGATGGAAAGAGACTGTTTATCAAGTACAGGTCAATTACAGTTCTGTAGTTCAACTACTGTTTCTGCCTTATTGATTGAACGTTATTGAGGTTCCATGGCTACCAGGCTGCCTGTTCATTGTATTCCAGCATTAGCAGGGCCTAATGCCCCTCCCCTCACCCCACCTCATACGCAGGGACCCGGGACGACACCAGGAGCAGGTGGAGAGGAGACTGGCAGTAGGGGGCGCTGTGCTGTTCTGTTGACTGGGATCTGTAATTGGCCATGAGGTACGATCCTCCAGTCATACTCCTCCTGGAACAAACACCAAATATATTGTGTCTGTTTCATTAGAAAAATCCAACACCCATCCCAAAAGGCCTTTTAAATCTTCATAAATATCAGGTTAATGCTGGGGGTGTAAAAGGCCTTCTTTATCCGAGATTAAACACAGTTTATAATCAAATGGGTCCAAATCCACAAAAGCAGTAGTCTCTCTCTCTCCCCCGCACACACACACACACACACACACACACACACACACACACACACACACACAGGCTGCCATGTCCGGTCCCCGGCTCCTGGCCCTCACCCTCTGGGCAGCGACCTCAGGGCACTGGTGACACGGGTCTTCTGGAGGGTGGAGTCCTGGGCAGAGCAGCACCGGGCCTCTCGCTCCAGCAGCCGCGACAGCGAGGGCTGGCTTCGACTCCTCTCCTAGCAACCGCACCGCAGACTCAATAATGCACTCACGCATGACGTAATCATCATCATCATCGCCATGAGGATGATGATGATAACTATCACTCACATTTCCAGCATTACCATTATCATTATTATCATTATCAACATGATTAAACATCTTCATCATCATCGTCATCATCATTGTCATCACCTTACTGCACCCAGCTCCCTGAGTTACAAAAATGACAAACCACATGAGTAATGATGAAGTCCCTTTATCTCCCACAGATACAGTAATCACAGATGCAGCTGTTAGAGTGGCTGGTAGATTCCCTCTCCCTCCGTGTTTGGGGTGATGCCCCAGGCTGTGTCTCACCCCGAGGAGCACCAGCGCAGCTGTCAGCCCTGCCCCGCCCGTGCGTGACCCCTGACCTTTGACCCCAGGTGTCCCCGCACTCCAGCTGCTGCTCAGCCAGGGCCGTCTGCCCTTCAGCGCGAGCCCTGTGGAGGAACCAGCGACCTCTGACCTGCGTTTCCGTATCTGATCACACAGACAGATTCAGCTTTCTCATGCTCATTTACTCAGGCCTGTACAGAGTTACAGTGAACCACCTACATCTACATTTACACACACATCCACGTCCACGTCCACGTCCACATCCACATCCACAGCCACACCCACACACACACACACACACACACACACACACATACACACACACATCCACAGCACACACACATCCACAGCACACATCCACACTCACTGCAGCTACACACATTCAGAGCAGAGGGAAGCCAAGCCTCATCTAAAAATTAAAAAAACATTTTTCTCATATTCCACCATTTTCTTGTTACAAAGTTAACAATGCATTAAAAAAGCATATAAAAAAGAATTGGATACACTCACATTTGTCATTTTGACTTGAAATATTTAGTAAAATAGTGGCAATTACTGACCATCTTAAAATCTGCTCCAAATCCATGCTATCCCCCTCCTGCTCCACGCAGACTGCCCTCGTACTCACTCTTGTGCTCCGCCACCTTCTCCCTGATGGCCTGCCTGATCCATCTCTCTCTCCTCCTCTCCTCCTCCTCCTCCTCTGCGTCCCCCAGGGGCTCGTTCAGGGTCCCGTACACCTCCTCCGCCTCGCGGGGGGTCAGGTAGTCCAGGCTGGAGGCACAGGCAACATAGTGCCTCTTCCAGGCCCCGAACTCGCCGTCCGCAGGGGTGTAGGGCAGGAACCAGCCGCGGATCACACACTTAGGAGACCACAGGCAGTCCTGGGACAGTCACAGGGGTCACGGGGGTCACTGTTACACATGTGCACACAGTGCTGAGCTCTTATTCAACTTCAGCTCTGCCACGCTAGATATGGCTGACGTGTTCACATCCGCAACACAAAGCTGAATCACTACCCTGGGAAAATGTATGCTTGTAAGGAGGCAGCTCTTTCCCTTTACATTACATTTACACCTGTTAAAACAAATATAACCTGCACAGCATAACACTTGACTGATGTACCATTTACTACCAATATTCCACAGGTATTTGGAAATAAGTAAACTGACAGCAACTTAATCCTGCATTAGCCATATGGAGCAAGAGGACGACAGACCTGCTCCGCCAGGAACTTCCAGTGCCAGCTGACCTGGGCGGCTGAACACAGATCCTGCGGGTTGAGGAAGGACAGGATGTAGAGGGACAGGAAGCGTGGAAGCACCGTGGTGAAGTCCAGGTGCATGATGGGAACCACCTCCAAAAACCAATCCCTGGTGAAGCTGGAGGCATGGGAACGGGGCCTTGGTAAGTTTTACCGGTTGTGTGGAGGCGCAGTGGGACATGCAGGAGTTAGTAAACAGAGCTCATGTTTGTTCTCATTGAATTTGCGGTAAAAACTTTAGACAGAACTTGAGTCTTGCTATTCTGTATGCATTACGCTGTTATACCATCAGGGGCCTCTAACCTCCATAAAAGGATGTTATTATCCAGCCTAGGATCTCATCAGAAAACTCATCAGCCCAGGACTTATTACTGTGAAAATGAAATGATATCCTAAACAATGGATACCATAATTACATAGAATGCACACAAATGGAAGCACATTAGATCACAAGACTTGTAAAAACAACAGGCATATTTGACTGTGCTATTAGTCTGACTGTGTGCAGTGAGCAGTAGCTAATGTCCACGTTGGTGTCTTAAAATGAATAGGATAGGAATTCTCTTCATTATTATTATTATTTTTTTTACTTTACTTTATTGGGCTCGTCTGAAAGGTCTGAAATAACAGCGACTTGAAAATGCAATCACCTTATCCATTTTCATGGACACAGATGGTTACTACATCCCCTGAAAGATAATGTTTCTGTCAGCTGCCATCCTGTCATGTTACTATTACAACTTAAATTCACAAGGCTTTCAGAACATTTTATGCAGTAACCTGAGTACAGTGCACAGCGCTTACTAGTAATATGTTGGTGGTTAAAGTTTCACATCAAGCTGACAAGGTGAATGAAACATGTTTGCGTGTGGTTTAAACACTACCTTATGAACTCAGGTAACTTATTCAGGTAAGTTCACTTATTTGGCACAGGCTTTACACAGACTGCTTCACTGTATCCTGTTATGTCATGTGTTAACTTTGTATGAAAATGAAGTGGTTTATACAAAAATGGACAAATATCATCCCTCCTGTTCATACAGTGAATATATAATGTGCTAGGGGCCTGTATTTCATTATTTTGCAAACCTTGCAGTAACCAAACATTTTTTCTACAGATTGACCTCTATCAGAAGCTGAGAGCATGAGAATGTGTGTCTGTCAGGCAATGGGTAAATGGATAATTGTTTAATTGACTGGCCACATCTAATTAAGAATTCAGGTGGTATAAATATGAGGAGGCTTTTCAGGGGGACAGGGAGATTTGCTGGAGAAGGGATTTTAACTTGCTTTAAACTATGTCAGTCCTTCTGTTAGACCTTTGATTAATTGTTTTAATTTGTTGTCTTATTGTCTCAGACATTTCTGTTCCTGTATCGTTCTTCATGAGAGAGGGGTAAGTGTTGTTTAAAAGTCTCAAAACCAGAGCAGATTTTCAGCATTAAATACATGCACCTGGAAAGGCATGCTTGTTTATTACTGTACTGAATTTTACATAATGGAATGATGCTGGATAACTAACAGTTTAAACGGACCAATCATTATTTGTGTACTTCTTATGGCTGTACTGCAAGCCCTGGTGAATGTGACTTACTTAAGCTGGGATTTGGAACACCTTGTCAGGATGCTGTGAATGAACTGTTTCCTCTGCCTGTCAGTCCACAGGTCAAACCAGTGCGATATGAGGGTCATCCTTTCCTGAAAAAGCTGTGAAGAGGTTATAGTCAGCATCCTGAGACGGAGTGGAATCAGTCTGAGGTAATTTCGCCATTTATAATTTCCTCATGAAATCATCAGGATTTAAATCCAGTAAAAGATTATTAAAAGCAATTAAAAGCATGAATGAAATGAATAGGGGGCGTAAGCGTCATAACCCTGACCTGCTGATTGGACGGCTTGTTGCCGATAGGTGTCCAGGTGCTGAATCGGGTCTCTGTGGCCACCAGCGACCCCTCTGTCACCGCCGGCTGGAAATCTGTCCCGTTCAGCTGCCACAGTTTCACGCTGTGGGGACTAGCGCGTCCTCTGGACCGTAGCAAGTCCGCTTCCAGGGCAGTCATTCTCGGGGAAACTCTGCTTCAAGACACAGTAATTTAAGTTATCTAGCAATTTAAAGTGTTTTATTTTAAGTGCGTCTTCAGATCTGTATCGCCAAAAAAAGGACATAAACTATGCACACGGGTCATCGGCTGTGCATTTAGATGTTTGTTCCTTTTTAATGGGCTTCGCACCTTTAGTCCCGCTGAAAACCTTAAACGGTGGTTTCAGACCAGCAGAGATGCAGAGACAGCATTATTGTCTGCTAAAAACTTCAAATGGCATAATCGACGCTGTTTTAGCAACAAACAAAGCTTAAAGTGCGTAAATCGTTGTAACAATATATCGAGAACTTGTAAGTAAATGGTACAAAAATATAAAGCAAAATACATGTAACAGGTTCGTTCCATGAACTACCAATGCGTCGATCATTTGGAGGGAAAATGGTTAATTTACCTGCAGCTACACTTGATTAGACTTCTTGGGCTACTTCGCTAAACCGCTAACCAGCCTGCTGGAAGCGCTCCGTGCAAACACGCTGCGGGCGACTCGGGTTTCCTTAGAAACACAACAACAAACCGGATACCGGAGCATTGCGAGCGCTGGTACAGGCATTTAAGATATATATTCCAAAAAGCCGTCACATTTGAAAACCACAAAATAGCATGCACAACCGAGCATACACTTTTATGCTAGTTTTATTTTTAATATTTGGAGTCACGAACGTCAGCAGGTTGTAATAAATTGAATTAGTTTGGAGGCAGTAAAGAATATGGCAGGCTGTATATATTTGCGGCATTTATGGTACTATTAGAGAATACTAATGATTGTAAAGTACTATAATTTCGTTCTTAAAATTTTTGCAAGCGGCGCAATAGAGACTGATAAAAGTTGAAATTCTTAATCGAATTGGCATAGAACATAGCTTGACAAGCAGAAATGCCCAGGGAGGTTTATACGAAGCGACACGCATTTTAATGTTAGCAATTATAAGATTCCATGTGATTTCAGTTGGTTTTGTACTCCACACACTCCGTGTCAACCACGCAAGGGGTCAGAGGATACTGAAACAGCAACGCGAATTCTTTCACAGGTTCGGCATTAACCGTGGGCTACGTCATCAGGACTGTAAGGCTGGTGTTCAGGAAGCTGTTGTGTGTTGTGGTGTCAGGTCTCTGATTTGGCAGAAATGCAATCTCTGACTGCACTCATGCCTGAGTATAACCCATACCGTAACCCAAGAACTCACTATAACCTATACTGTAACCTAAGCGCCAGGCCCCATCGCCCAGGGAGAGAAAAATCTGTTTGACCCACAAGGAAATTGTGTTGGAGGGTTTGTCTCATGTGACTTTATTCGCAGCTAATAAAGAAATAATTGCTTGTTAGCTGAGTTGTCTATGTAATTGCTATCCTTGGACTGTGGGGGTGGAAAGAGTCTGGGAAGCTCACAGAATTGAATAAGATCAGTGTGAGTATTGCTGTTTGACTGTGCTTGGCCCTGGGCCACCATGCTGATCCTACTCCTACAGGCCTGGATGTTTAGTGTGTAGAAGGTGTATGGTGGGGTGTTACATGCATTTGTCCAAGAGAGCTGACATGCTCTCTTGGACAAATGCATGTAACAGGGTGTGTTTTGGAAATAAACTAGACCTGGGTAGGGGCTTTTAGATGTAAACACCAACTGGATTTCTAGCCTCTTTAAAATGGGAACCAAAAGTAAGAGGGGGACTTCACCATTCAGCAGGTGGTCGAAATGATTGTTAATTTAGTGCATAAACCCTGTAAAACTGAGAACCCATGGAGTGACAGAGCTGCGAAGCTGCCAAAATGGTCATTTCTCTCTCAGCCCCTCTAACCCCAGCAGACCTCAGCTCTGCCAGGGCTCTATCAGCAGTTTAAACCGTTACTCTCTTTGGCCTGCAAAGCAAACGGGCGTACTGACACATGAGTCACGTCACTTTTGTTTTCGTCTCCTGCAGCTTTCTACTTATGGTACAACACTACGTGTTCCCTCAAACATTGTTTACAGTGCCACCTTGTGGACGAAAATGCTTGTACAAGCACCATTTTTATCAGCAGTTCCCTGTGAATTATATCACACTATACGCTGGTGAGAGAACAAACATCAGACATTAGTACATCTGAAACATGTATCGCACTGAACATGACTACAGAAGCACGATTTGGTTCCCATCCGGACTGACTGAAAAATACGGGGTGCATGATTTTGATTGAGAAAACAGTACTAAAAACGTAACAGCAGGGGGAGCCAAAGGTTTTTTTTTTTTTTGTGTGTGGTGTGTGTAATTTTCTCTTTAATGGAATTTCAAGCTTCAGTCACTTTATTAAATATAGACACACGCAGTGTAGATTATTAGTTTTTGTTATGATGAATACGTTTAGAAATTTTATTTTCTTACCCCTACATGGATTGCCCTATGCACTTCATTTTTGTGAATTGCGAATCTACCTGAATCCACCTGAGTCTCAGGGAATCCTTGTTGTTGGTAGCCCTGACTACCTGCTGCAGCATCGCTGCCCCCTGGTGTCTGGTCCTGCAGTGTTGCTCCTTATCTCCAGCATGACTGACAGCAGCACAGCTGTTTCACTGCCCAGCACTGGCTCAGCGTGGCCTCTGACTGTTCTCACTGTGGAACACAACCTCTTCACCCAAACAGCTGAACATGGATTGCACTGACCTGCTAGCTTATTTCTTTTTCGGCTAGCTAGTTAGCTAACACGCATACTTACATACACACATACTGGAAAGGACCCAAGTAAAAACATGTTAGCTAGTCGTCCTGGCCTGGTTGGACACCAGATTAGACAAGGAATTGAATACAAGGCTTTTGGAGTCATGGAGTCAGCCTTGGTACATAGGGATTCTAATTCCAAACTTACTACAACTGCAGGAAGAGATGGCAAACAGGCAAAGGATAGACATTTACTCTGACCACCATGATAGGAGAGCGGGAAGCTGCTTCTGTCTCCCTTGGAACTGCTCTCGGGTGACATTTTACCTGAAGGAAAGGAGGATCCACTACCTTGGTAGAGAGGCAAAACTAGCCTCTCTTAGTTGGGAACTTTAACCAAGAAGGCACCTGGGTGTATGCCATGGGCAAACTCTTAGGATTTGTTTTTAACATTTCAGGAAATTGGCCATGACATGTTGGCATTTCCAAAAAATCAATCCATGTCAGTCCCCGGTGTTCCTCTGAGATCGTTTTGAAAACACGTTTTTTTTTCTGGGGTTCCTCAGCTTACAAGTTAAGCTTACAGGTTGTTGAGTCATTGTTTGCAGCTGTGGATTTATAGGTGTAATGTGTTAGACACTTATCTGTAAATGATAACACTGAATACTGATTAAAATGCCCTTTTTAATTTAAACATTGCTATTGCACTGTGAAGATTGTGTTTATCACCAACCCACCTCCACTGCCATAATGACAGTGTAAGTCTCATGACGAGAGAGAATTTCCCTGTTGACTCCACCCCAGTGTTCAGGTTGTATAAATCTGCTCCCTTTCAGACTAATTACATTTTTTTGGCTGCAGTCTAAATGCTAAATCCTCATTGATATTGATAGCATTTGCTGTAGAGCAAGAATTAATTTCCCAAGGAAATGAAATCGCAAGATGAGTCATACATGTAAAATATTGCATCCACTAAAACAGATATTAGGCAATGTTAAACTCAGAAGATGGATGGCACAAAAATAACTGCCTTATAATTAAAATCGTACACTGTAGCGTGTATGGTGCGTTTTAGTGAAGAGCCACTGAGGAATTGTGCCTGTGAGCCGCGTAGGATGTACAGCAGCCTTTAAACCTGACGGCTGTGACCGGCAGAGCGAAGGGGCAGAGAGCGAGGTGCATGACAGCATTCACAGATTTCATAATGACTCGAGAAGGGCGTTCAGTGGGCATTTCCATCCGCTTTCACAGAACAGCGAGACACGCTGCCTCTAATTAGCAAACGCAGCACCCAGCAGAAGATCTGTGGAGAATGAAGAGAACCAGCAACTCTAACTACTGCGTCTGTGATTCCCTGAGGAGCCCGTGCTGTTCAGTGCTGCCCCCCAGCAGAACGGGTCCCTGCTGAGATAATTGATATTGGATGGCTCATCAATTAGTGCTGAACAAGCAGAAGATTGTGTGCCAGGTTGAGTCTCTGCTTCTGTAAACGTTTCAGAGAGCGCACTGCTCTACACATGAACTGTAACCATGGGCTGGTCATGAATTTGTCTGTTTTTACTGTGATAATTGGGCCCACAGGATGCTGGGTTAGGGATAGGTTTGAATTTGAATAAGGGTTCCCACTGCTGGAGGGCAGTGCACTCAAATTGCATTGTTCTCCACTGCAAGTGTTCAGTATGACAAACCAGTATACACACTGCTGAAAATGCCGAAGCATTTATGATTGTCTGCTTTTTTCCTGTGCGCCTTGCAACGACGTTGACAATCTTTGTCAAGAAGGGAGTGCAAGCCCCATGTGACCCCATGTGGTTTATATAAGCTGCTGCTTTATCTATGTGTAGAGTGGTTTTCACCTCAAAGGAGGAATCTTCAGACACGTGGGGGCACCAGCGCACTGAGGGGACGCTGCAGGCCTTTGTCTCAGCCTGCATTTGCAGTGAAGGCGGACATTACCATTCATCTGCAGTTCATGCAGTTCAGGAGTTCACCCCAATGAGATGTTGCAGTTGAGAGTGCACCTGACTATTTTCCAAATATATTTTGCAAATGTTCTTTGATGTATACTATTTATCTGTGGTTGGTTCTCCATCATTTTAGATAAACGGAGCTCCGTCTGGCTCAGTTCATTAAAAAGCTGGCTCTTCCGCTGTGGTGTGTCGACCTTAAAACTTGATTACAAGTACAATATCAGTAATTACAAGTAGCCATATTACTTTGGCACACTGGTAATTAAACAATAAAATAAGTAAACAACAAACAAACTACTACTGCTCCTAGTTCATATCCTATTTTATATACAGTGTATATATAATATATAATGTATGTATAAAAAAAGACCAGCGGTGGCTGCTCAGAGGAGGAGGCAAGGGAAGCCAAGCGATTTCTAAAAATTACTCGAAAAAGGTTTTTTTTTTTTTCATATTCCATCTTTCTGGTTACACAATTAAAAATGTGAAAATAAAAAAGCAGTATCAGTATTGCATGCGTTTACTGCCGTTGTTCTGAATTCGAATATTTGGTGAAACAGCGGCAATTATCGTACGCCACAAAAATCCCCTAAATCCCCATTTTGACCCATGGAAGCCAGGCTTCCCATTCAAATGTATTGGAAAAAATTGATATCATGTGAGGGCAATGATTGATGACGATGATCTGCCTCTGACTGGATTATAACATATGCCGGGATTTTAGCCCAAAGGCCAGTTTCATGTGGTTTGCGCAGATATCAGTCTGCAGTTGCGGTAACACAGGATCATGGCCAATGGATCATGGTCTTATAGACAACTCTTCAAATGAACAGCTGAATCCTGTGTG
The DNA here is from genome assembly GCF_013368585.1 of Megalops cyprinoides. Taxonomy (NCBI): domain Eukaryota; kingdom Metazoa; phylum Chordata; class Actinopteri; order Elopiformes; family Megalopidae; genus Megalops; species Megalops cyprinoides. The sequence continues at coordinate 1,212,532 of NC_050594.1, read as the reverse complement.
AATTCTCCTTTTTCATGAATGGGAGGGTATTTTTCTCAGCCACTGCCCCCCAGGTCCTGTGAATGTTAAGCATCTCACCGTGTGTGGGAAAAGGTTTAAGCACATTAATTGCACTTTATTTGAATTGAAAGCAATGAGTCTGTATTATATTGCATTTGGCCTAGAATTTGGACAAAAATAAGCTTCTTTCAAGCTGCCATTTACTGGCAGTGGAGCCACAGCACAGTGATAAGCAGGCTTGTGAACAGGATGATGTTGCTCTGGGAGGAGCAGTGAGATCCTGGGAGACAGTGCTGGACACGTTAGCTTTACATAACACACAGCGCTGGGCCTGAGGACATAAAATACCTGCACAGATAAGAGTTTTAATTCACTGCTTCACTCCCATAATGCTCACTGAAGTTTTTGTGCCCCACAGCAGTGTTGGGGATGGCCTCCGAATGGAACACAAGGGTTTGGTGAGGAACATTGCCTTCTTGGAGGGAGCAGGGAGCCACAGAGACCCCGTCCCAAATCCTCGGGTACCTCTGGGAAACCAGACGTGAAGCTCTGCAACGTGTGGCATGAGACCAGAAGGTGAGATCAGAAAAACCCCCAAATGACACAATGCTTAACGTAATGAGAGAGGTCCTGACCCTTTGCTCTGATTGATGATCACCACACAGGGATGAAAGGTATCAACAGTAAACAACTGCAAATGTAAATATCAACCGAGCAGTAAGTGGCAGTAAGTTCAATAGCATACACCTGGATGTGGCAAGATTTGTTTAAATGTACACATATGTATGTTAGTTGAAACAGACTCTCCTTATGCTGAATGGAAAGGGAGAGATGTGGCTGAAATCCTCATTCATTTCCCTGCCACATGTGCTGCTGTCATACCTTGGCAATGGCTGTAGGGGCCTCTTCTGGAACAGTGAAGCTGCTGTAACTGGACCATACAATAGAAGCCTTATATTACCACACATGGTGTTCATTTAAACAAGTGAAGCTTTTCAAAATAAAATCCCAACTCTGATGAACCTAATGCGGTCATACTCACATGTTAACCAATATTTTTTCTTTGTATAATATTTATGTATTTATGTTTGTTATCCAATAGGTAGCAATGGCAGCATCAAAGTTTTATGACCTAACACTACGAGTCAAACACGTGTCTGACTTTATTCACAACATCGGTAGGTCTTTGTTTCATTTAGCCATGGAAGTGTGAACATCAGGGCGATTAACAGGTTGCTGTAATTGTTATTGTGCATGCTGTGAGGAGAACTGGCAGCCATTGCTATCAGGACCCAGAGCCAAAGCTCTGCTGCAAGCATCTCATTCTCTGACCTCCCTGCCGTGCCAGTGCTGCAGTCAAATGTTCTGAACCATGTTGCTAATGTACATTTTCATGTTCATTCTCTAAAGATGAAGGGGGTGGTATAAAACATAACATTGTGACTCAGCTATGTTACGAAGTAGAGTCTCTCTCAGTTGTTATAACTTTCTTGGACCTTAGGATCAGAAAACACTCTTAAACCCACCTTGTAATGAATGTTCAAATCAGCCTGAAACAGATTTTACATTTTTTAATCTATATTGTGTAAATTGAAATCAATAAGAATTGTATGTGGGTCAGGAAAACGTTACAAAAAGAAAATTTAAAAAGAAATTGCACTGGAGTCTAAGTCCATGGACCTCTTGCTGCACATCACTGACTGCATTCTTGTACCTTTTCCTAATGATGACTCAGTGAATTCACTTAACACACTGATGTGAAAAGTCCTCATTCAGACACCAGCTGAAATACAAGCTAATCTGGGTAATAGGCTGTTATTTTGGTGGGCAGAGTTAAGCATATTAAATTAAATTGCTGAAGCACATTACAAGACTATACTTTAGCCTGTTTTTTTATCTCTGTGTATCTCTTCAATGGTGCATTTCACTAAGACCCTCCAGCAACTGCATTACCCAGAGATTCTAGAGTCCTGTGTGGACTGCGTGTTAAGGTGTGGTGTTGTCAGTGACATCATGTTTAGTCTTTTTAAGCATAATATATTCCAGTAACATAAATTAATAATGTGTGCCAACATAGAGCTGTGGTGTGTGTGTGTGTGTGCCCGTGATCAGTACGAATCATGTTCAACCCTAAAGTTGTGTATTCAACCTTATTATTGATCTCATCCCGCTATCTGTGCTTTTGCACATTTTCTCAGTCCGTTTCTTACAGCAGGCAAGTCATTTTGCTTCTGTTCCCTCACCACCACCTGGTTCACAGAATCACCGCTATGAAATGGAACCTCATTTTGTTTCAATGTTCCTTTTAGTGGGAAAAATACTTCTACATGGTACATATTCCCCATCACAATCATCCCAAATGTCGCACTGTCAAGAACGGCCATGAAGAATGGCAGCAGCCTGATGAGTGAAGGATGTTTGAACCGGGAGCATCTGCAATTAGGAGCAGTGAGTAATTAGAAAGAGGATTAAACGTTTGCTGGGAGGACTCTCGACTGCCGTGTGGCACAGTGTCCCGGAGTGATCTGTCAGTTCAGCAGACTGTTAATGGGAAGCGCACCTCTCTGACTCCAGTCTGTGCTGTAGGTGGGCATGGTAAATGAGCTCCTCCGTTGCGTGAAAAATGGTATTTCTGGCGTGAGGTGAATTCGGCGGAGGGCTTGTGTCCGTGCCAACGTGCAACAGCAGGGATCCCTGCAGCTATTCCTGCAGCTCTGAGACGCACCCGGCTGCAGCAACGCAGAGACGCATTTCCCACCACCGAGGATGACCTCACCGCCTTCAGAGGCCAAGAAACCAGATCAATACCTACCACTGATTTATGGAGCTAATCAAAGCTATATTGCGTTTCATTGGGGGTGGTTGATATACAGGGGAATTGGAAGGAGGAAAATGTGTTAATTCAAGCATTTTTTTTCAAGTAGTAGATTAAGACAAGTGGGGAGGTATTTTAATATCTTATCTGCTTTTACACTGGGATTTTCAAAAAGCCATTCACAGAGTATCAAGTTGTTTAATTTACCAAAAATTTAGTTAACGATATAATCAACTGCTTAATTTGAGGAACCTCCCAACTCAGCACTGGTTCACATTTTGTACCTCTTTACACTGAGTTATGCCTAATAGGAAAAACATGCAAAATCAGAGCTTCACAGAAATATTTTCAGCTGTTTACAAATGGGCCCGCATGACCTGTAATGCATAACTTGGTCCGATAATCACACCTTCAGGTGTTCTTTTCAAAAGGTACTTTAATATATAACAAGCTTTAATTTAAGAACTGTGCGTAAAAAACTAAAAACGAGAGCTTTGAAAAGCTAGTTTAAAAGAACAGTACACTTGTTCAGTAGGACTTGTTCAGACGACAATGACCGCCTCAGTCAGGTGAGTGTGTTATTAACTCCACTGTGTGTCTGTGTATGAGTGAGCGTATGAGTGATTGTGTGTGAGTGAGCGTGTGAGTGTATGAGTGTGTGTGTGTGTGTGTGTGTGTGAGAGGAGGGGGCTCTTAATGAGCGTATTAATGAGTGCAGTCATGCTGCTTTTGAGATGGCCAGATCGGACACCCATGCAGCTGTGTTCATCACCCAGGTAGATCATTACAGCACGCAAAATAATGGAAGAAACAGTCAGGAGGATGGATTTCTGTGTCACCTTCAGCTTATCAAAGACATCGTTAGACAGATTTAGAAGAGGAGAGAATGAAAAGCACCATGCGGCATTCTCAGGCTCCATCTGGTGTGGGTGGATCACCACAACCGGCTACATTCTTTTCCGATTTTCTTCTGTATGCAACATGTATGAACAGTGCTATCAAACCTCATGCATACGAAGACCTGGAATGAGTATTATTTCACTTTTTAATGACATGTTAAAGTTTTTATGGATGGAACCACTCAGACATGCAGGTGAACACACTAGGATGCACTGAGAGGAGGTAAATTGTAAATGAGGTAAATAATATATCATAAATCTTTCTTTTCATAAAATAAACCTTATTTTCATTGTAAGCTTGAAATTCAAGAATCCTATGTTTGTACTCACCACACAAGGTGTGTTGTATTTCAGTCCTAAATGAAATGATGCCATGAATTAAACTGAGGGCACAAACTAATTCCAGGGGACAAAATGACTGTCCTCTTGGGAGCTGTAGAATCAGTTATGGACTCCGGCCACAGGTTACTCCACACACTTTCAGACCTCTGTCATCTCCCTGCATTAATAATAATGAGCCCTAATAGCAGAAATGGTGGCTTGGTCAAGTGGCTGTATGAGTGATCTTGCATTTGGCAGAAAAACTATTGACATCTGCTGGTAATTAATGAAGGTAATATGAGCAGATGGAAGCACCAACCACCAACAGAGGAATTTTAAAAGCAGTATTGTTCAGGGCACAGTAGTATTCACTTGGTAACTGTGTAAGTTTGTGGGAGGAACTTTCTGTGATTTCAGTCATTTCTGCTGGAGCCCTAATGGACCAGGGGCTGATCCTTCCACCCTGGGGCCATGGTATACGTGCGTGGGCTTTCAGTTCATTCTCTGTTGGTGATCACAGCACGGTGAGCCCATCTTCTGCTGCCTTGAAACCAGGTTCTGACAGCGTCACAGACCTACTTTGCAGAGTATTCACTTTCTGAACATCAGATTCTGTGGGCGTTTGTGTCTCACCTGGGTGTCTGTACTTGCCACCTTGCAAGTCCTTCGCTGCAGGCTTGTAACCATCTGAACCGCTCCCCTGTGGGGTGGTGCAGACTGAACACTTAGTTTGTGCTCCACCCCCTTGCTTGTGCCCCCAGGTCTTCAAATAAAGCTACAGGCTTTGGCCTGGATCACAAGCAAACTCGTGATAATTCCTCAGTTCTGCTGCTCTATCCTCTCCACCTCACAACCTGAGCCAACACTGTATTCTGTACCCCTCTGAGCAACACTGTGGCCCAGCTCAGCTTGTAACCATCATCACAGTTTAAAACACACTGGCAGTATCCACCATCCATTTAAAACTTACCACAGTGCGATTTATCTAGGACACAAGCCTCACTTGCTCCATGCTTAGCAATTACATTGAAGGTTACAAAGGGTTAATGATCCATCTGCCATAATGGACTAATCAAGGTGGAGAAAAGTCATCAGCCCAGTACAAAATGTTATTGGATGGCACTTACAGTAATCCTTCTCTTGTTGGATGAAACAGCAAACTCTCTGCATACAGTATCTCTCCATTGTGCATTTACTGTGAGTATGGGAGCTGTGATGACATCATTGACATCATATCTTTGTATGGTCAGCGCGGTGCGTGTTCAGCCATCCAGAGGTACTGCCTGGTACACACAGTTATCATATAGGAATGCGGTTACTACAGCAAACCATCCAGCCGATCAGGATCTGGGGTCAGCAGTGCTTTCTCAAGCTTTCTTTGACTCTGAGATGAGCTGCATCCAGGCAGAGGAGGGCCCGTGTGAATCAGCTGCCAGCTCTGCTCTTTGCTGAGGGGGTGTTAAGTGTCTGAATGGTGTCCTGAGAATGCTGAGCACAGTTTAATTTAATGCAACACGCTGCCCGGAGTGAGTGGTGCCCAGAACACTGTGCTCAACTGTGCTCAGCGTGAGCTCTTCAGAGCTCTGCCAGGTTACACAGCCTCAGAGAAGCATGATCGGTGGGTGAAATCATTTTTGATTGAGTGCTGATATGTTCATATTTTGTTTATTTCTGTTCATTGAGCACACATACAAAGAGTTATTGTTAAGATGACAGTTGACATGGTGCAGCACACCTAGCAGTGAAATTCCATAATAGCAAGGTTGCCTTTTACCTGCAAATGCCTTCAGATCTTCTGCGAGTTAAAAAGTATTGTATTGACATCACTCTGATTGTGTGATGGAGGGTGTCTATTGATGTGTTCAAGTAGGTCGTCTGGGTTAACTCAAGTGTTCATTGACCTTAATCAAGAGTGTAGTTTTGTAGTTTTGACAGGAATATTTATATTTCGATTCTTTGTGAAGGTGTGGCAGTGTGGGTTTTAAAGCCTGTTTTCTTCCAATAAAGCTGATACAAGAAGCTCTTTTTCTCTGCATCATTAACTATATAAACAGTTGATATAGGGCATTCCTCAGATAAGACAAGGGCTTTGTTCTGCCAGGGCGAAGGGGGTGTTGACCGGCCAGGGTGCCCTCATCTCCCCACTCTCGGGAACCCCTTGACTCCTCACGCACCTGAGGCTTCTCGCAGTGATGTCAGCGGAGTATCGTGTTTCCTCCAGAATGCGCCCATTCTGCCGCAGTGCACTGTGGGACTTGTGTGAAGGGTAATGTTGGCTCTGTGCAAGTGTATCCGAGGTTTGGAATCACTTTTCCCCAGCGCTCATGTTGTCATGATGACACGAGGCTAATGTACAATTAGCAATTCCAAAACACGGAAAAAGCATCAGTAAAAGAGAGTGTCAAGATGCTGTGAGTAGCAGCAGCTTTGAAAATGCAGAGTGAGTTCATTTAACCAGGCTGATAAATCCAGCTGTATTTATCTTCAAAGGCCACTTTGAAATTTAACTCAAGCCACTGCTATGCAAGAGCAATTGCATGCTGTCAACAGCTGCCAAGAACTATTGACAACATGTAAGATGGCCATAAAAATAATGAAATGATGGGTGTGGCGGGGGGGAGGCCGTCCTGCACAGGGGTGGGATTCTGAAGCAGGCTTCGGGGGTGTGCGAGGTGAGTGGACCCTGCAGGCTGTGCCGTGTGCACGGCTCCAGCGTAAGCCGGTTCTGCCATAACACTAAATCCAATCGCCTATGAAATGGAAGAGGAATTATTCTGAAAATTGTCAGGGAAAGTAGCTATTATACAGCATTGATTTTTAGGGCAGCGGTGTTATTTGGTTGCTACACTGATTGAGCAAGGGCTGTGATTTTAGATGTTTTCAGAGGAAAGCAGGCATGGCCAAACAGGCTCAGAGGGCAGCTACCCGCAGGCGCTGAGGGTATGTTCAGCTGGCCTGTCCACAGAAATATTTATGACAAGGTGAACAATAAACCGAGGAAAGATTTTCACTGGTGATTCAGTAAAGCTTTACATATTTCTGCCAACAGTTAAATAAGGACAGTGACACCAAGTGTTTATGTCTGTGAGTTTTTATGCCTACTTTGATTAGGCTTATCTTAAAATAAAAGCCTGCAGTATATTACCGGTGGGCTGAGCAGGTATGAGGTGTTGTTGTTTGGATTCTAATCTTTCTTATGGTGTTTTTGAGAAACTGCTTTGAAATCCAGACATTTTAGCAAATTTCACAAAATGTGGCAGTTGTGTGTTGGATGTGTTCGACCATGAGCCACATATCAGGTCCCATATGTGCCCATAGGTCACATGATTCAGCAAAAATCTTCAAATCATTTCTCCTTGAAATCATATAGCTCTGGCCATTACACGCGTTATTCAGATTTACGATGATCCAACATATTGAATGCTCTGCCATTGTGAAAAGCATTATTTTTGTAAAGTTTGCACAAAAATTAGTATAAGTAATCTGTGTATCCCTTGTTATCCCACGTTACAAAGGGAAAGCTGACTATGCAGAAGCGTGGTAGATACAAGCCAATCCGTTTGCAGCATTTTTGCATAAATATACAAATTAGCAAATGTCACTAGGTCATGTGGAACAGATGAGATTAGATTTCCCCTCTTTTCACAGACACACTTTTAAAAAGCAAATGTGGGTAAATCAAGACTCTAAAGAAACATGTTTTAGTCATCACAATTGACACAAAAGATTGTGGTCTAATTGCTACCTTGGTTTCAACTTTTCAAGTTAAAGCACATTTACAGTTTTTCAGGACAGTCAATTGTTACTTTGAATTAAAATGCCCTCAGGATCAGTGCAGAAAACTGCATTGCATGTCACATTTTGAAAAGCTGGTACAAGCAGGTGGGAGCCAAGATGACAGCATTCAGGAGGAGGAAGAAAGGAGAGAGAGGAAACTGAGGCAATCAGGGGTCAGAACAGAGAAACAGGAGCAAAGCAAAGCTGATGGTGCTGGATAGATAAGTGGAGTAGGCAGCAAGAGGGTATCACATTGCCAGACTGAGCGGGCCAGCAAGGGCACCAAGCTCTAAAGATTGATCCCAACCATAGATAGGTAGGTATCTGCGAATAGTTATCTTATCTTGTGTCATGTATGTCAGGCAATAATTGTGTTTCTCAGAAACAAATTAACAGTTGCAGAAAATTGACAGCTTCAGACCTGTAATCATCTTCAGACCTTCAGCTTGTTGCAGGAGGATAAAAGTGTTCCCTTGAGTTTCAGATTGGAGTAAGAGTGTTTCTCGCTGGAGCTACAGTTTGTTATAATGTATGTTTGTGACTTTGATTTGCTCCAAAGCGGCTGTCTCCCTCACCCGTCTTCTCCTGCAGTGCCGCGAGTTAACTGTTAATCACTTCAGTTCCCCCGGTTCTGATTCCCTGTGCTGCGTTTGGCAATCACTGCGAAATGCATGGAGATTAAGCCATTGGCTCTTTTCACTGGAAAGTCCTACACTTCCTCAGGGCGAACGGGGACTCGCCAGCACTCATTTGGAGTCAAATAAATGAATAAGAAATGAGGAATTCGATAAGAAACCAGAGTGCCTTCAGCTGCTCATTAGTTGGTCTGGAATCAGTGCGCTAATCCTCTCCCACCTGTTAACTCTCTGCAAACTTGAGGGGGTGTTGTGGTGGCTCCAGCACAGCCTCGCAGAGGAGATTGAAATTTAATTGTCATTTTTTTTTCTCCAGGAGAGAAGACATGGAGAAGCAAAAACTTTTCATAATTAATCATCATCATGTAAAACATGCATGTCGCCTATGAACTATTAATGCGTCACAGCCTTGCAGAATCAAATAAATATTGTTTTCATGTGACAGATCCAAGCGTAGGAATATGAAACATGTGATGGCCCCGTGTTTACTGATTACAGCCAGCTCTGTCTGGGTTGGTTGCTCTCTTCTTTCTTGTCAGACATTTCAAAATTTTGTCTGACTGCCAATGGCTGTCCTGAACTCCTACGTTAAGTCATATCTTTAGCTGGATTGGATGCCGTTGCAGTGTATTTATACAAAGTAAAAATGCCACCCAGTTTGGGGTGTCTTCCAAAGGATGGGAGGGAGATTTACATAAATGATTCACACTAGAAGGGCTCCGTTTAAAAGTGTCTCGCTGCTGTATATTTACTTTCACAGCATGGGGAAATAAAGGCATACTGCAGATGAGAGAAGCCTCAGCTCTGAGTCTCACAGCCAGAGCAGCTGGGGGTAGCGGGTTGAGCTAAGAATAGCGCTCTGTATGTCTCCGAAGCCCGCTGGACCGCACCGTGGGGCTCCACATGTCCTCAGCAGGCACTGAGGGCTGTGCTGTGAAACAAAGTGCTGATTAGGTATATGAAAGGCGATTGTAGGGGTTTCTCAGTGCGCCCGGCTCTCTGTGGCCCCCCGACCCCCCCAGCCCCTCATCTCCCGGTCCAGATGTGCTACTGAAACCGCTCTGTTTTACCACTTCTCTTAGGAGAAGCTAAGGAGCAGGGTTCATACCCAAAAGCCTGCTGGTTCAATTCCCCACTGGGGCACTGCTGCTGTAGCCTTGGGAAAGTAAATATCCAGCTGTATAAATGGATAACATGTAAAAACTGTAACTCATGTAAGTCTTTCTGCATGAAAACATCTGCTAAATAGCAATAATGTAAGGAATGTGATGGAGAACATACCTTCTAAGAGTGTAGTCTGGTGTAGACTAGCCTCGGTTCTGTTATATGTTACGTGTGTGTAAAGCTGATGGTCACACACTTCCTGATGTACAGACCGTGATTGCAGAGCTGTACTCTCAGGGTGGAGTTTAATGTTGGGGGGGGGGGGGGGGGGGGGGGGGGGTCACACTCCTGTGCTTTAGTCTGGCTTCTGCACAACCAGGAAGCACATGCCTTTCCTCCTGATTTACCCTTTTTTACAATACGCATATTCATGATGAGTTGTTTCAAATATAAAATGCGAAATATGAAATTGTAATTATGTCTTGTAGTCTATATTCCATATTACTTATCACTATCATGTATTTGTTTCAATATAATATAACCAAACTTTAAACAGTGTGGTGTTTAACTTCATTTCAATATAATGCTTCAGTAATGTCTTGACATCTTTGTGAGACATATCCATCCATTCCTAGCTACTAATTACTGTCATAGTTTAGCTTATTATAAGTGAGAGAAGTAATTACACTGAGTCCTTGCATTGCAGACTAATTGGGAACTGTGTGAATGGAAGTTATAATTAGTCGTAATTTAATTCACAATTGTGTTTAGAATCGGAACCCCACTGCCTGCCGTGTGCTCTTTTCGAGGCCCCCGTGGGTCAGGGAGGCTCGGTCTCGGTCGCACCAAAAGCCAGCCTCAGGTGATGGCCATCCATCCAGCATGAGCTGTCAGCAGGAGCTGTGAGGCAGAGGGTCAGTGATCTGAAACACCCAGGGGAGGAAAGGACAGAAGCAAAGAGATCAACACAGGGTGAACCAGAGGGGGCTGAGCACGGAGTCCTGGGGAAAAGGGATTTTAGAACTGCATTTCTGAAATGCATCTTTTTTGATCATTTTTGAGAAAAAATACATTGTGTTGTATGATAGCTTGCAAGGTTAAAGTGTAGGCCTTAAAATCCCTGTGCTGTGTTTCTGCTTGCAGCCAGCAGGTCTATGAAGCTAATGTCTATGCTTTAAAGGCGTTGCTAGCTAGCTGGCTAGCCTTATAGCATGCCAGCAAGCTGTACCCAAAGCTGCATCTTATGTTTCCTGTATCCAACCTAAAAATAGCTGCCTAGCTAGCTGACCGCTCAGAGTTGTATTTAACTATTACTTAACCGAGTAAGCCAACTGACAGAACTCGTTTTTCATTTACAGAGAAGACCTAACGAAAGAAGGCGGGTAGTGCTGGAAAAGGAGGGCGTAGCCAATAAATAACGACAAGGACGCCAGGTGTAGAATGCCAGTCTGGGAATCTGTGCGTGCGTGCGTGCGTGCGTGCGCGTGTGAGTGAGTGAGTGCGTGCGTGTGTGAGCTTGAGTGTGTGTGAGTTTGAGTGTGCGTGAGTTTGAGTGTGCGTGCGTGCGTGTGAGCGTGCGTGCAAGTGAGTGAGAGTGTGTGTGTGTGTGAGTGTGTGTGTATGTATGTATGTGAGTGAGTGAGTTTGAGTGTGTGTGTGTGCGTGTGTGCGTGTGTGTGTGAGTGTGAGTGTCTGTCTGTGAGTGTGAGTGTGTGTGTGTGTGTCTGTCTGTGAGTGTGCGTGTGTGTGTGTGTGTGTGTGTGTGTGTGTGAGTGTGAGTGTCTGTCTGTGAGTGTGAGTGTGTGTGTGTGTGTGTGTGTGTGTGTGTGTCTGTCTGTGAGTGTGTGTGTGTCTGTCTGTGAG